>NC_053022.1:517545809-517585975 GCF_003073215.2 Triticum urartu | reverse complement strand
GATTAATATTGATGATATGGGTAGTACAAGAGTAGATCTACCACGAGATCGAGGAGGCTAAACCCTAGAAGCTAGCCTATGGTATGATTGTTGATGTGTATGTTGTCCTACGGACTAAAACCCTCCGGTTTATATAGACACCGGAGATGGTTAGGGTTATGCAAAGTCGGTTACAATGGTAGGAGATCTTCATATCCGTATCGCCAAGCTTGCCTTCCACGCCAAGGAAAGTCCCTTCCGGACACGGGACGGAGTCTTCAATCTTGTATCTTCATAGTCCAGGAATCCGGCTAAAGGTATAGTCCGGCTATCCAAACACCCCCTAATCCAGGACTCCCTCAGTAGCCCCTGAACTAAGCTTCAATGACGACGAGTCCGGCGTGCAGATTGTCTTCGGCATTGTAAGGCGGGTTCTCCTCCAAGTTCTTCATAGAAGATTTTGAACACGAAGATAGTGTCCGGCTCTGCAAAATAAGTTTCCACATATTGCCATAGAGAGAATAATATTTACACCAATCTAATCTGCTGACGTATTCCGTAGCGTGTCACACCACGGCCAAGCCTTTATCCGAGTCGTTTCATTATCCCACCTCAGCACATCATGCGAGGCGGTTTCCTTGACACGTCTTGTTAAAGCAGAGATCGTGTCCCCTTATCCCGGGATTCTCATCAATACGGGCGTGGGTAACCCAACCGCGCCATTGATTACGGCTCTTGGAGACAAGCGAGTTTTACCAGGCTGGTGGGGACATGTAGTCGCGTCCACCCATATAAGGGGATAAGGATCCACCTTTTCAGCTACGCCTTCTTCCTCCTTCGCCTATCCATTCTTGCGCACTCAAGCTCCAGCACCCAAGTCTGCACTCCCCACCTCAACCTTCTCCAGCCATGTCCGGAGCGGGAGGCAAGTGGATGGTCTCCTCCATCACGGAGGGACACATCAAAAAGCCGAGGAAAGCCGAATAGCTGTCTAACGACATCGCGTACCGGCTTGCCGAAAAGGGGAAGCTCATTCCCACCCCTAGGCCCCATGAGAGGGTGGTGTTTCTCCCCCATGAGGACGGCCTGGATTTCCACGATCTGGCCCCGAACTTCGTCCTCAACATGTTGGCGTTTATCGTCGTGTGCGAGGCCTTCCTCCGCATCCGCCCCCATTTCGGCCTATGGCTCAAGACTTTCAACGTCAAGCCGAAGGTGGTGCGCGGAAACCAGGCGGAGTGCGGGGGCGCCATGGTGGGCAAGATGGCCAACGTCCTATGGCTCGAGGGCTCCTTTGTGGAGACCCTGAAGGGGTGGCCATCGGGGTGGTTTTACATCACCGAGCCGTGCGACGCCGAATGGGTCGTACCCCCCGAGTTTTGATCCGGACCCCCTACGCGGCTCACCTCCTGGAAGGAGACGGGCCTGTCGTGGGGTAAAAAAGGAGAGCTGACCGGACTCCAAACATGCGTCAAAACCCTGGTGGACAAGAAGCTCAAATTTGTCAATGTAGTCCAGGTTATGCTCATCCGCTTGATCCTCCCGTGTCAACAACGGGCTTTCAACCTGTGGGAGTTCGACCCAGCGCGACACCAAACTCTGAGCAGGCTCTTCGACATGACATACGAAGATGCCTGGAAGGTGCTTTTCAAGGGCGCCGAGGCTCCGGCATCCGCTACCGAGGATCACGGATTCAGTGCGCGGCGTCATGCTCTCGCAGTAAGCTGTTTTTTTCCTTTTACAGGGTATCAGTTTTTCATAGTTTGACTCCATGCGGGATCTAAGCTCCCATACCTTTGACAGGATTGGCAGGTGACGTCCGGACAGATCAACTGTCCGGCTCCTTTTCCCGAAGGCCCAGCAGACGCTCGCTTGGCGAGGCTGCTGGTTCCGGCACCCTATGTGGTGCCGGAGAAGAAAGTTAAGAAGAAGGCCACGGGGACTCGAAAGAGTGCCCGACGCCGGGAGGTGTCGGATTCATCATCCGACGAATCCAAGACGCACTCCTCCCGCGAAGACGAGGAGGAGGAAGAAGAGACCCCTCCCCCTCCAGCGGGGGAAGGGAAGAAAAGGAAGGCCGCCCCAGCTGGGGAGGCCGAAGGGTCCAAGAAGGGGAAAACCCTTCCTCCGGACTATTCCACCGACGCCAACGACGGCGGAGAGGAGTGGGCGCCCAGGGCCAAGCCCCTGGCCAAATCGTAAGTATCCGGATACCAGAGTAATTCATAGTATTCGTTTAATGCATAGCTTTCCCTTACGTCGAATATGTTTATGCAGCCCACCCAAGGACCGACTCGACGCGTCGTCGAGCGGCTCACTGGACTCGTCGGATGTGAACTCGCTTCCGACGGCTTCCTCCCCCCGCCCTACGGACGACACCGAAGTGTTTTCCCAACAGGTCCCAAGCCGGGAGGAGGTGGTCCTGGAGGCGCTGCAGGGCGACCTCCCAGACTCCAGGAGTAAAGGGGATGAAACCCCCCAGGGCTCCAAGTCCGGCTCTAGGCCGGACACCGCTCCGGAACCTTCAAAGGTTCCAGAGTCTGGCGGGGTACCTCCTTCCAAGAGGAGCAAGCCCACCGTGCCGGTGACCCCCGTCCAACCGGAGGCGCCGGACAATCTGTTGGAGGCACTCCAAGGTGCCTCCATCGACGAGGAGCACCGTGCCATTATGAGTGCGGTGGTCCAGAAGGTTCAGTCCGCCAAGAGCGGACTGACTGAAGCTTGTACTAGCCTTTTAACAGGCTTTGAGGTAAGTAAAGAATGTGTAAATAATATTACCGCATAGACAGTAGCCCCTGATGCTCTGTTTGGCGTTCGGGAAGAAAATCCGAATAGAGGATCAAATAGAATTCGCAGGAGTCTAACAAAAAAGAGTCAATATGCGTATTCAGGCTTCTCTACTTGTGGTCCGCCGCACTGACTGCGGAAGTGGACACGCTAAAGCAGAACCTCGAGTTGTCCAAGCAAGAGCTCGGGCATGCCAAGAAGCAGCTCGAGGAGGAGGAAGGTAAGAAATACCTTGTTTAAATATATATATATATATATATATACATGCAATTGCGAAAAATGACAGGATTATCGTGGCTATTGTAGGGGCCACGTCTGAGGTGGCAACCCTTAAGCAAGCGCTGGTCGAGGTCGAGAAGAGGGCGGCCACGGAGCGCACCGAGCGGGAGAAGTATGAGGCCGAGGTTGGCAAGGTGCGGCAAGAGCTCCAGGCTCTCATGGAAAAACATGAGAGTTTGGAGCTTGGCTCAAAGACACGAGCGTCCGAGCTCGCGGTGGCTATTGAAAATGCCAAGTCTGCCAAGGCTGAATCCCAGAAGACCTTCCTGGAGTCGGATGAGGTGAAGAAGATAGCGGTGGGTAAGGCATTCTTTATGCAAAGCAAACACATAAACGTGAGTTACTTGTTACTTACCCGAATCCAGAGCTCTCCAGGAGCGTTCGCAGATCTTCCTCGGAGTGTGTCCGATGCCGCCGCATTCTATCGAGCCGAGGAGGGCAGCTTGACGGAGAAGGTGTTCTGGTCTCAGTACGCTCAGGCTGGACACACCGTGCCCCTGAGCGACTAGCTGAAGCAACTGGTCGAGCTCCACAAGGCGGCCGAACATGCCATGAAGGGCCTCATTGTTCGGCTATGGCCTGGAGGGGCTCTGCCTGGGAGCTATTTCGGGCTAGTGCGGCGGCTGGTGGAGGCCTGTCCAAGGCTCGAAGTCATCAAGCGCTCCGTCAGCATTGAGTGTGCCCGTAGGGCCCTTGCTCGTGCTAAGGTGCACTGGGGCAAGCTGGATGTTGATAAGCTTGTGAAGGATAGGCATCGCAAGCCCGAGAATTACTATAATGATGTTCTGAAGGCTGCCTGCCTTATGGCGGATGAATGTTCCAGGGATGTAATTTTTGAGTGAAACTTGCTCATTTTGTCCTGTGCGCTGAAAACTTGTTTATATGCGCTAAGCAATGCTGTTGGAATTTAAAATATTACCTTCTGTGCGGCTATTTATCAATTCTGAGAGATGGCGAGTCGTCGGCTTCTGCCCCCGCATCGCTAGTGCTGGGGTGTTCAGGGATAAACCTGAGCGCTCTTTTTCCCATGTTTGGGTCCTTTGAGGGAGGCGCTCAGCCCAACGAACAAGGCAATCGGACTATAATGCATGAACACTCTCACTTAGCCATAGAATTCTATAATTTTAAATTTCGGCGAAGCCCCTAGTATTCGGAAGACCGAGTTCGGGGAGCTATCCACGCCTTGGCCGGACAGAGCCGGCTCCTCGCCCTAAGCGACATAAGTCTTTAGGGACCCGAAAAAACATCTCGAACAGCGACCAGCTCTTGCTTCATCATGATAGTCAGTTTTAGCTTTCTCCACTAAGGTGCTCGACCCAGCTCAACTAGGGCACAATCGCAGTGGTTCTCCTAGTTCTACCTTAGCCGATATAGCGGAACGTAAGGCACCAAAACATAGGAGCCGGGCAAACCCAACTATTGACCCAAGACATGATTCGGAGCCGATGCATAAAATGCTATAAGTTCGGGGTGCCACACCTATTAAAGTGTTCGGACTTCTCACACCATATTGAGGGGTACTAAATCCCCTGGCGTATTTTGGCTGTACCAACATGTACGGGTGCAACATGTCGTTAAGGAACATATATAAATAAAAAAGGTAATGCAAAAATAGACGAAAGCTATGCATTGTTATTAAAAAGGGGTGCGATCAAGGCAGAACGATACAAGTAATGCGATAACTGGAAGGTTGGACTAGTTTACATGTCCGTTCCAGGGGGCAAGCTGTGGTATAGTATGCGGAACGGGTATACTTCTCGTGATAGAGACCACCTGGGAGTTCCGTAATGCGGCGTGGCTTGTCTGCTTCCCTGGTTCTTACATCATTTGTGCGGCAATTGAACTGCCGAATAGGCCTTCCGAAGGATGGAGTCCTGAAAGTAAGAGAAAATTAAAAAATCGGCAGCCCCTGGTACGGTTTAAGCCGTGTTTAGGGCGTGCCGTGATGGTGCCCCTCCCCCTGTACCCATGGTATCTCTAGAGCGTAGTTATGTACGCGAAATACTGGCGTTGCCTTTTTGTGAGGGTTGGGGTTGGGGCCGCATTGCTACGCCTGCTCGGATCGTGACAGGCGGTCTTGTTGTAGGTTACTCCGGGCGCGCTTGACGGTGTCCAGTCGTTTAGTGGCCGGACTGGAGAACTGCCTGGAGAGGCTGCTTTGTACTTCCGCTGCAAGGGCTGCCGTGTGCTCCTCCGTTCGAAGGGAGCGTTCGGTGTTTCCATTGACCGTAATTACTCCTCGAGGGCCTGGCATCTTGAGCTTAAGGTATGCGTAGTGCGGTACCGCATTGAACTTGGCGAATGCGGTTCGCCCGAGCAGTGCGTGATAACCACTGCGGAACGGGACTATGTCGAAGATTAACTCCTCGCTTCGGAAATTATCCGGAGATCCGAAGACCACTTCAAGTGTGACTGAGCCTGTACAATTGGCCTCTACACCTGGTATTACGCCTTTAAAGGTCGTTTTGGTGGGCTTAATCCTCGAGGGATCTATGCCCATTTTCCGCACTGTATCCTGGTAAAGCAGGTTCAGGCTGCTGCCGCCGTCCATAAGGACTCTAGTGAGATGAAATCCGTCAATAATTGGGTCTAGAACCAATGCGGTGAATCCGCCATGACAGATGCTAGTGGGATGGTCCCTTCGATCAAAGGTGATCGGGCAGGAGGACCATGGGTTGAACTTTGGGGCGACTGGCTCTACCGCGTATACGTCCCTTAACGCGCGCTTCCGCTCCCTTTTGGGGACGTGGGTTGCGTATATCATGTTCACCATCCGCACTTGTGGGGGAAAACCCTTCTGTCCACTGTTGTTCGGTGGCCGGGGCTCCTCGTCATCATCGCTATGCAGCCCCTTGTCTTCATTTTCAGCGTTTAACTTGCCTGCCTGCTTGAACACCCAACAATCCCTGTTGGTGTGATTGGCCGGCTTTTCGGGGGTGCCATGTATCTAGCACGGGCGGTCGAGTATTCAGTCCAAACTGGACGGGCCCCTAGGATTCCTTTTGAATGGCTTTTTCTGCCGACCGGATTTAGAGCCTCTGAATCCAGCATTAACTGCCGTATCCTCATCATTGTCGCCGTTAATGCGGCGCTTCTCCTTGTTGCGACGCGACCTGCCACTACTGTCCCTGGTGTCCGAATTACCAGGGTTCTTGGTCATATTGTTGCTACGAGTAAGCCAGCTGTCTTCTCCCATGCAAAAGCGGGTCATGAGTGTCGTGAGTGCTGCCATAGATTTCGGCTTTTCCTGTCCAAGGTGCCGGGCCAGCCACTCGTCACGGATATTGTGCTTGAAGGCTGCTAGGGCCTCAGTGTCCGGACAGTCGACTATTTGATTTTTCTTTGTTAGGAACCGTGTCTAGAATTGCCTGGCCGATTCCTCTGGCTGCTGAATTACGTGACTTAGGTCATAGGCGTCTGGGGGTCGCACATAAGTGACCTGGAAATTGTTGAGGAATGCGGCTTCCAGGTCCTCCCAACAACTGATTGATCCTATTGGCAAGATGTTAAGCCAATGCCGAGCTGGTCCTTTAAGCTTGAGTGGGAGGTATTTGATGGCGTGGAAATCATCGCCGCGGGCCATGTGGATATGAAGGAGATAATCCTCGATCCATACTGCAGGATCTGTTGTGCCATCATATGATTCGATGTTTATGGGTTTGAAACCCTCAGGGATTTGATGATCCATTATTTTGTTTGTAAAGCAGAGTGGGTGTGCGGCGCCTCTGTACTGGGCTATATCATGACGTAGCTCTGTAGGATCTAGAAGTAGATGTGTCTAGAGGGGGGGGGGTGATTAGACACTTAGTGCTAAAGTTGCAATTTTTAAGCCTTTTCGGTTTAAGTGGAGTTTAGGCACAATTTCAACACACATGATACATATCAAGCAAGCATGCAAAGAGTATATGAGCAGCGGAATGTAAAGCATGCAACTTGCAAGAATGTAAAGGGAAGGGTTTGGAGAGATCAAACGCAATTGGAGACACGGATGTTTTTCCCGTGTTTCGGATAGGTGGTGCTATCCTACATCCACGTTGATGGAGACTTCAACCCACGAAGGGTAACGGTTGCGCGAGTCCACACAGGGCTCCACCCAAGGGCAATGGTTGCGCGAGTCCACACAGGGCTCCACCCACGAAGGGTCCACGAAGAAGCAACCACCCACAAAGGGTCCACGAAGAAGCAACCTTGTCTATCCCACCATGGCCATCGCCCACACAGGACTTGCCTCGCTAGCGGTAGATCTTCACGAAGTAGGCGATATCCTTGCCCTTAAAAACTCCTTGGTTCAACTCCACAATCTTGTCGGAGGCTCCCAAGTGACACCTAGCCAATCTAGGAGACACCACTCTCCAAGAAGTAACAAATGGTGTGTAGGTAATGAACTCCTTGCTCTTGTGCTTCAAATGATAGTCTCCCCAACACTCAACTCTCTCTCATAGGATTTGGATTTGGTGAAAAGAGGTTTTTTTTTGTCGAAAGCAACTTGGGAAGGCTAGAGATCAAGATTCATATGGTAGGAATGGAATGTCTTGATCTCAACACATGAGTAGGTGGTTCTCTCTCAGAACATATGAGTTGGAATGGTGTGTGTGTGTTCTGATGGCTCTCTCTTTTAATGAGAAGGAGGTGGAGGGGTATATATAGCCTCCACACAAAATCCAACCATTACACAATTTACCAATCTTGGTGGGACCGAATCAGAAAACTCGGTCTGACCGAAGTAGTAAACCTAGTGACCGTTAGGAATTTTGGTGGGACTGACATGCAACTCGGTAGGACCGATTCGGTTAGGGTTTGGGCATAACGTAATCTCGGTGAGACCGATTACACAAACTCGGTGAGACCGAATTTGGTAATTAGCTAACCAGAGAGTTGGTCAGGCAAACTCGGTGGGACCAATTTGCTCTTTCGGTGAGACCGAGTGGAACTCGGTGAGACCGAAAAGTTACAAAGGGGAAACACTGAGTTTACATTGCAATCTCGGTGGGACCGATTCGCTCTTTCGGTAAGACCGAAAAGTTACGAAAGGGAAACAGAGAGTTTGCAACCCCATCTCGGTGAGACCGAGATCCTTATCGGTGGAACCGAATTGCTAGGGTTTGGCAGTGGCTAATGACAAGTGAAACTCGGTGGCGCCGGGTAGGAAGAATCGGTAGAACCGAGTTTGGCTTAGGGTTTAGGTCATATGTGGATATGGGAAAGTAGTTGAGGATTTTGGAGCATATCATTAAGCACATGAAGCAAGAGGCTCATTAAGCAACACCTCATCCCTCCTTGATAGTATTGGCTTTTCCTATGGACTCAATGTGATCTTGGATCACTAAATGTAAAAGTGAAGAGTCTTGAGCTTGAAGCTTTAGCCAATCCCTTGTCCTTAGCATCTTGAAGGAGTTCCCACAACCTTTAGTCCATGCCACTCCATTATTGAACTTATCTGAAACATGCTAGATAGAAGTGTTAGTCCAACAAGAGATATGTTGTCATCAATTATCAAAACCACCTAGGGAGCACTTGTGCTTTCAATCTCCCCCTTTTTGGTAATTGATGGCAACATGCATCAAAGCTTTAGATAAAGATATAAAGAACAGCTAGTAAAGCTTTGGAAGAACATGTAGCAAGCATAGGCTCCCCCTACATGTATGCACTCATGTAAATATGAAATATAGAGGCATGTGAGAGCATAAACATGACAGAGTAGGCAATGTGTTACATGTATCTTGGCCATATGCATCAGAGCAAAAGATTATCAAGGAAAATACCTTCATGCTCATGAGTCCTTCTTGAAAACAGTATGTACATAAGAAAGAACTCCTCATACTCATGATTTTGATGCATATACTTACCTTGTGGTCTCGAGTTGGCTTAGGATGGAATGAACCTGCACAAACAAGGTTAGATAACACAGGTACGTCCACTAGCCAGAGCAAACAAAAGAAACCACAAGAATACCAAGACTGGGATGACATGTAGAGAGTGAGTACAAGGTACCATATTGGATTCAACATGTCCCCAAGAATAAAGATATGCAATGAATTTGGCTGATTTATTTTCCCTTAGGTGTCTTGCTCCTCGTGAATCTTACATGGGTTATTGGGAGAAGATAGGAAACAGAAAATCAGAGCTGAAGGTTATGAATAGAACTAAATACAAATGAGTTCATATGAACATGTCTTTCCCCCAAAAAAAGAGATGTGGCATCTCTCCTCTTGAACATCAAGCATCTGGGATCCTTGAGTATTCTCTCCCCCCTTGGAGATTTCTTTCTCCCCCTTAATATATGGGATCCTTGAGTATTCTCTCACTTGATGTGATCTCTCTCTCCTACAAGCTTTGATGCGATCTCTCTCTCCCCCTTTGACATCGATTTCCAAGAAGGTTTCTCCTGGAATCCGTCGAATAGGTTTGGTCCTTGAGATTCAGTACAAAGCAGGGAATAAAACTGTGATGCTTGTAGAGGACAAGATTCATTGAGTGGAGCTGGATCAGAAGAAATATAGAATATGTGGCAGACTGTTTTTCCTGTTGCGAAATCGGTGGCACCGAGTGGCATATTTCGGTAGTACCGAAGGGATTCGGTTGGACCGAAAATGGCAATTCCGTGAAACCGAGTTCATCACAGAGAAAAACACTTGTCACCTCAGCTCACTAGTCAGGTAAGATCTCACAAAGATTTGCAATGAATTAGCTGAAGGATTTGCAGGGAATTTGATGCAGAAATATGCAGAACAAAAAGGGTAAAAGGTTTCTAGATGAAATTTTTTTTGATTGAAAAATAAAGAAACAAATATGCAAGGGACAAATGCAATAAATCAGAAAGGAACACAAGAGAACTTCATCTAGAATTGGGCGGTGACATAGTCACCTATGTTAGAGTATATTGACTTAGGAGTCAAGTTAGAACACTTGATCATAGGTCATACTCATCGTTTAAGCTCAAGATGGGGTTACCATTTTTCGTTTAAGAATTTTGTTGTATTCACATCTTGTTGAGTTGCTTTGACTCATTTCTTGGAGTAAAGCTTCTCAAAGATGGAATAACATACCTTGGGTAGTGATGTAGTTCTTGCTCATGTAGTTGAACTTGTGTGGGTGCTCAAGGTTGATGTAGTTCATCAAGAGTTGGGAGCACCACTTGGAGTTTGAGTTCATCTACCTACATGGGTTAGTTCTTGCAAGGAAGAGCACTTGTGTATCCAAAAATGACAATCATGAAGCTTAATATAGAATTTGTCAAAGGATATGTTTGAATGGTTTTGTGCTTCCTTGTCTTCAACCACTATTGTGTAGAGTCTTGGTCTTGTAGAGATTGCTCAAGATGTGAGTGAGTCGCAATCTCATGTAATTAGATTCAACCAAGCACCTACATGGGTTAGACAACATGCGAGGTGAAAATATATCCAAGACATAAGATAGTTATCATAAGAGATACATCATGGATTAGTCATAAGCTCATGTCTTGCATGTATCCAATGGAGTTTCTACTCCAAATTCGAAGCATCAATGATGTTCAATTCTCCTCTCAACCTGCAAAACACTTTCTCATAAAGCGATTTAGTGAATATATCCGCTAATTGCTTATCGGTGCGAACATGCTTAAGATTGATGTCACCCTTAGAAACATGATCTCGAATGAAATGATGACGAACTTCAATATGCTTAGTTCGAGAATGTTGTACAGGATTATGACCAATTTTGATAGCACTTTCATTGTCACAAAGCAGTGGAACATGTTTCACATAAATCCCATAATCTTTAAGAGTTTGAGTCATCCAAAGTAATTGAGCGCAACATGAACCAGCGGCAATGTATTCAGCTTCGGCGGTGGATAAGGATACCGAGTTTTGTTTCTTGGAAGACCAAGACACAAGAGATCTACCAAGAAATTGACAAGTACCCGAAGTGGACTTTCTATCAACCTTGTCTCCGGCATAATCCGAGTCGGAATAGCCAACAAGATCAAAAGAAGACCTCTTAGGATACCAAATGCCAAAATTTGGTGTATGGATTAAATATCTCACTATCCTTTTCACAGCCTTAAGATGACAATCTTTAGGAGCAGCTTGATATCGTGCACACATGCATACACTTAACATAATATCGGGAAATGAAGCACATAGGTATAACAATGAACCAATCATAGAGCGATAAACCTTTTGATCAACTGGTTCACCATCTTTGGTTAAATCATTTTGTCCACTAGTAGGCATGGGTGTAGACATACCTTTGCATTCTTGCATATTGAACTTCTTGAATAAGTCCTTGGTGTACTTTGTCTGAGAGACAAATGTACCTTCCTTAGTTTGCTTGATTTGCAACCCAAGAAAGAATTTGAGTTCACTCATCATAGACATCTCAAACTTCTCTGACATTTGCTTTCCAAACTTTTCACTAAAGAGAGGGTTAGTTGAACCAAATATGATGTCATCAACATAAATTTGGCATACAAATAGTTCTCCATTAACCCTTTTAGTAAAAAGAGTAGAGTCAATTTTACCAATTTCAAAACCACTTGTAGTAAGGAACTTGGTCAAGCATTTATACCATTCTCTAGGAGCTTGTTTAAGACCATAAAGAGCTTTGTGAAGTTTGTAAACATGATATGGTTTCTTAGGATTGACAAAGCCGGGAGGTTGTTTGACATAAACTTCCTCCTCTATTTCTCCATTTAGAAAAGCACTCTTAATGTCCATTTGGTACAAGGTGATATTATGGTGATTAGCATAGGCAAGTAAGATGCGAATGGACTCAAGTCTAGCAACGGGAGCATACGTCTCACCATAGTCCATACCTTCGACTTGTGTGTATCCTTGGGCGACGAGACGTGCTTTGTTGCGGACCACTTGTCCATCTTCATCTTGCTTGTTGCGAAACACCCATTTGGTACCAATGATGTTGTGGTTGTTGTCGGGCTTCTCAACCAATGTCCAAACTTGGTTTCTCTCAAAATTATGTAGCTCTTCATGCATAGCGTTTATCCAATCCGGATCTTCCAATGCTTCTTCAACCTTCATTGGTTCAATGCTAGAGATGAATGAATAGTTTTCACAAAAGTTAGCTAAACGAGTTTTTGAGCGAGTGATTCTCCCGGTTTGTGTATCATTGAGGATTTGCTCGACGGGATGATCTTTGGCAATTCTTGCTCGAACTCGTGAGAGCTTTTGCTTGGGTCTTCGTTGAACATCTTCTTCATCTTGTTCTTCTTCTTGGCCTTCTTCATTGTTAACGTCGTCGTTCTCTTGTCGTGGTGGAGAAGGAGGTTGTTGATGTTCGTCTTGACGTATTTCCTCGTTTTCTTCATCTTGATGTGTCCCACTTGTGGATGCTTCCGTGTCGATTCTTGGTTCACCTTGTCGTGAAGTAGAAGCTTCCACTTGGACAGATGAAGTACTCTCCTTCACCTCTGTTGGACGAATTTTGCCAATGGACAAGTCTCGGATTGCTTCTGAAGGGTCTTTGTCTCCTACATCAATTGGCAATTGCTCTAATTGCGAGCCATTAGATTCATCAAACTTCACATCTACCGTCTCTTCAACCTTTCGGGTGAAATTGTTGTAGACACGGTAAGTGTGAGAGTTTGATCCATAACCAAGTAGAAAACCTTCATGAGATTTAGGAGCAAACTTTGAATGACGATGCTTGTCAAGAATGTAGCACTTTGAGCCGAATACTCGAAAGTATCCAACTTGGGGTTTGTTACCGGTGAGAAGCTCGTATGCTGTCTTGCCGAGTAGCTTGTGAAGATATAAGCGATTTGTTGCGTGACAAGCTGTCTCGACCGCTTCTGCCCAAAAGTGCTTTGGCGTCTTGTATTCATCAAGCATCGTTCTTGCCATTTCGATGAGCGTCCGGTTCTTCCTCTCAACAACTCCATTTTGTTGAGGTGTGTATGTAGCCGAGAACTCATGTGAAATCCCTTCTTCGTCAAGAAAGGTGTCCACATTTGCGTTCTTGAACTCCGTTCCGTTGTCACTCCGAACCTTCTTGATCTTCACATCAAACTGATTTTGGGCTTTCCTAGCGGAGTTTCTGAAGATCTTCTGGACCCGCGACTTGTCATTAAGAAAGAACACCCACGTAAATCTTGAAAAATCATCAACTATAACTAGACCAAAAGAATTTCCACCGAGACTCTTGTAGGCATTGGGACCAAAAAGATCCATGTGAAGCAGCTCGAGTGGTCTCCTTGTGGTCATGATGTTCTTCACGGGATGTCTTCCTCCAACCTGTTTACCTGCTTGACAAGCACTGCAAAGTCTATCCTTATCAAATATGACATCGTTAACTCCAAGGATATGATTTGCTTTAATAAGCTTGTCAAGGTTTCTCATGCCAACGTGACCTAGTCGTCTATGCCACAACCAACCTTTTGAGGATTTAGCAACAAAGCAAGTTTTAGGTTGTGCCTTTTTAGAGAAATCGACAATGTAAAGATCACCTCTACGCATACCCGTAAAGACCATTTTATGATTGTCTCGACGAAATACTTGGCAATCTACCTCAGTAAATAGGACATTCAAACCGAAATCAGCAAGTCTAGATACTTAAAGTAAGTTGTAGCTAAGAGATTCAACGAGCATGACATTTTGAATGGAACTATCATGTGAGATGGCCACCTTACCAAGGCCAACCACTTTACCCTTTGAATTATCACCAAAGGTGACATATTTTCGAGGGCCATTGTTTTCAGCAAGCTCACGAAACATCTCTTCATCTCCGGTCATATGATCAGTACATCCACTATCAAGAACCCATTCCTTTCCTCCTGATTCATATCCCCGAAGATTTGCCATAAGACCAAAATGTCTCATTGCATCATCGAGATCGAAGTCACTATCATCATCATCATAATATTCATGTTCATCATGATCTTGTGACTCATCATTTCCTAGAGAGGGCAATTCATTAGATAAATGATCAAAGTGGTTACTTTTATGAATTCTTATAGCTTTGAATAAGATATCATTAATGATTCCAACATCTCCTTTAGCATGCTTAAGATTGGCAAGTTCAAGAAGACATTTACCAAAACTAGGATCACTAGAGTTCATCTTACTCAAGGCAATAGATTTATGGAGAATTTCATCCAAAGTTTTTAAGGAATGATTGGGAAACCGTTCCTCAAGAAATTTCCATATAGTATAGGCGCAATTTTGAGTAGGCAAACTAGCAATCAAATTTTTGGGCAATCCTCTAATGATGAGCTCAATAGTTCTAAGATTGCGAATCATGTCAATATATTCATCTAGGGTAGGATGCAAGGGATCAATATGGGGTGCACAAGGGCTAGCAATATACTTGTTCAAATGATATTGATTGAAGATTACAAGCATCTCATTTTTCCACTCATGAAAATACTTTCCATCAAGAATAGGCACTCTATGTAAAAGACTCCCTAGAGTAGACACATCCATCTTCCTCTAATGGTGATTAAACCAAGGCAATGGAGACCAATGCTCTGATACCACTTGTAGGATCTAGAAGTAGATGTGTCTAGAGGGGGGGTGATTAGACACTTAGTGCTAAAGTTGCAATTTTTAAGCCTTTTCGGTTTAAGTGGAGTTTAGGCATAATTTCAACACACATGATACATATAAAGCAAGCATGCAAAGAGTATATGAGCAGCGGAATGTAAAGCATGCAACTTGCAAGAATGTAAAGGGAAGGGTTTGGAGAGATCAAACGCAATTGGAGACACGGATGTTTTTCCCGTGGTTCGGATAGGTGGTGCTATCCTACATCCATGTTGATGGAGACTTCAACCCACGAAGGGTAACGGTTGCGCAAGTCCACACAGGGCTCCACCCAAGGGCAACGGTTGCGCGAGTCCACACAGGGCTCCACCCACGAAGGGTCCACGAAGAAGCAACCACCCACAAAGGGTCCACGAAGAAGCAACCTTGTCTATCCCACCATGGCCATCGCCCACACAGGACTTGCCTCACTAGCGGTAGATCTTCATGAAGTAGGCGATCTCCTTGCCCTTACAAACTCCTTGGTTCAACTCCACAATCTTGTCGGAGGCTCCCAAGTGACACCTAGCCAATCTAGGAGACACCACTCTCCAAGAAGTAACAAATGGTGTGTAGGTAATGAACTCCTTGCTCTTGTGCTTCAAATGATAGTCTCCCCAACACTCAACTCTCTCTCATAGGATTTGGATTTGGTGAAAAGAGGTTTTTTTTTGTCGAAAGCAACTTGGGAAGGCTAGAGATCAAGATTCATATGGTAGGAATGGAATGTCTTGATCTCAACACATGAGTAGGTGGTTCTCTCTCAGAACATATGAGTTGGAATGGTGTGTGTGTTCTGATGGCTCTCTCTTTTAATGAGAAGGAGGTGGAGGGGTATATATAGCCTCCACACAAAATCCAACCGTTACACAATTTACCAATCTCGGTGGGACCGAATCAGAGAACTCGGTCTGACCGAAGTAGTAAACCTAGTGACCGTTAGGAATTTCGGTGGGACTGACATGCAAATCGGTAGGACCGATTCGGTTAGGGTTTGGGCATAACATAATCTCGGTGAGACCGTTTACACAAACTGGTGAGACCGAATTTGGTAATTAGCTAACCAGAGAGTTGGTCAGGCAAACTCGGTGGGACCGATTTGCTCTTTCGGTGAGACCGAGTGGAACTCGGTGAGACCGAAAAGTTACAAAGGGGAAACACTGAGTTTACATTGCAATCTCGGTGGGACCGATTTGTTCTTTCGGTAAGACCGAAAAGTTACGAAAGGGAAACAGAGAGTTTGCAACCCCATCTCGGTGAGACCGAGATCCTTATCGGTAGAACCGAATTGCTAGGGTTTGGCAGTGGCTAATGACAAGTGAAACTCGGTGGCGCCAGGTAGGAAGAATCGGTAGAACCGAGTTTGGCTTAGGGTTTAGGTCATATGTGGATATGGGAAAGTAGTTGAGGATTTTGGAGCATATCATTAAGCACATGAAGCAAGAGGCTCATTAAGCAACACCTCATCCCTCCTTGATAGTATTGGCTTTTCCTATGGACTTAATGTGATCTTGGATCACTAAATGTAAAAGTGAAGAGTCTTGAGCTTGAAGCTTTAGCCAATCCCTTGTCCTTAGCATCTTGAAGGAGTTCCCACAACCTTTAGTCCATGCCACTCCATTATTGAACTTATCTGAAACATGCTAGATAGAAGTGTTAGTCCAACAAGAGATATGTTGTCATCAATTATCAAAACCACCTAGGGAGCACTTGTGCTTTCAAGCTCCAATGAGCCTTGTCTACTATGTTCGGCCCCGCCGAATTTGTGGCCGGCGTGACGGTCACCGTCTCGAGCCGTGGGGCGCCCACGTGATCTGTAGATCGATCTTGTTTGCCTTGCCTTGTCCTCCAACATGTCTCGTAAGTCTGGCGCATATTCCCGTGCCTTGGTACGGGGTGCGGCTTGAGTGGAGGGCCGAGAGGCCTCTCTATCGCGACCACGAGGTGGCTGGTCGGCCGCATCAAGTGCTTCCTCCTCTAATCGGGGTAGCAACCTGCACTTTGGGTAGCTCTTGGAGGGCATTCGAGTTTATGCTCTTCGGCCGCAAGGACTTCAGTCCATCTGTCGACTAGCAAATCTTGATCAGCTCTAAGCTGTTGCTATTTTTTCTTGAGGCTTCTTGCCGTGGCCATAAGCCTGCTGTCGGTGTCAAAACCGGTGGATCTCGGGTAGGGGGTCCCGAACTGTGCGTCTAGGTCAGATGGTAATAGGAGACTGTCGGATTTCGGGTTCCGGCAGACCCTTGAGGTTCGAACACTGGGGTGCGCGTGGAGATTTCGCCTTCTACCTACCTGCACCCCTCCGCCTCGCTAAGATCTAAGCTATGGAAAGAACAACACAAGAGACACAGGGTTTATACTAGTTCGGGCCACCAGTGTGGTGTAATACCCTACTCCAGTGTGTGGTGTGGTGGATTGCCTCTTGGGCAGATGATGATGAGCTACACAAGGAAGAATAGCCTCGCGAGGGTCTGTTCCTGGCCGGGGCGACGAACTGCTAGGAGGAGTTCAGTCACCCTTCTCTCTCTCTCTTCTCTGATTTTCCCCCCTGCTACCCTGAGGGTGGCTAGTCCTATTTATAGGCAAAGGCCCTGGGCCTCTTCCCAAATATTGAGCGGGAAGGGCGCCAACAATTGGCCATTTTGAAGGGGGACATCTGGTACACTTATCCTGACTAAAGTTGGTCCTTGCCTGCCAAAGGCTCTGGTGGTGACGATGGCTTGGGCTCCACAATGACTTCCTCCCTGCCGTTGGGCTTGTCTTGGTCTCGTTGCAACGAAACGGGTGCCTTTGCTTGATGCTCTCGCCTGCGCTTGCTCCCTTTTCACCAAAGAGGAAAGGAGGACACTATGCGGGCTGACACCCACCTGGCACCCTTGGTCGTCAGGGCTTGCATCAAGGGCACATCGTGAGGTAACCCGCCTTGATCTCTTCACCTCCTTGCGAGCCAGCCTGATGAGGCCGTGCCTGAGGAAGCTCTGTGTCGTCCGCCCCACGAGGCTTGACCCCTCGCGAGGGTCTTGGGTCTGTGTTGATGAAGATGGGCCGTGCTGGGCCCCTCCTCGAGCCACGCCGCAGGCCGCAGGCAGGCAAGTATGGGGACCCCCATTCCCAGAACGCCGACAGTAGCCCCCGGTCCCAAGGCGCGCCCGGACTTGGCCGTGCAGGGAGGCGAAATGGAAAGTGCGAAGCGCCACAGGCCCTAACAGCCTGCGGCCTTGGGCGCCGCATGGCGGTTGATTGGACTTGGGCGTCTCCACTTCCCCACGGCGCCTTGGCAACTGCACAGATTGGACAAGTCCCTGCATGCAAAGCGGGTCATGATTACCTGCGATCGTGGGGGCCGACGGTTGGCCCTCGCCGGTTATAAGTACGGATCGGCCCGTGCCCTTCGAGTTCATTCCCCCTTGCTTCTCCTTCTTCATCATGGCCTCGTCGAGGAGGTTCTCGGCCGTAGAGAAGGGGAAGGCTCGCCATGTTGAGCCTGCCTCTCCCCCGCCCAAGCGCGGCCGAGGGCGCCCTCGCAAACATCCTGTGACCACCACAGCAGCTCCCCGCGGCCGTGCAGATGATTTCCAGCACGGTGACGGGCGGACTGCTGCGGCCGGGGGGGCGCGCTTCGGTCGCGCGTCCCCCTAGGCCGCACTTTCGCGCTATAGAGGTGCTGCCGGAGTTCGTTGTTTGGTCGGTGGAGCCGACTAGCACCCGGATTCAACTTCCTCGCTTGCTCCTCGGTGAGCTCCCGGCCGGCGCCCTGGGCGGCCTCTGGCTTCAGGCAGATGGCTGCTGCAGCCGGGCCTCATGGGCTTCACTGGAGGTCTCCGCAGCCGGGAGCCTGGCCTTGACCTGCGGTTGGCAGACGTTTGCCCGCGCGCGTGGCCTGAGCCGTCGGTGCACCCTGCACTTCAAGTTTATGGCGATGCCACCCTCTATGTGAGGGTGTTTGGGGAAGATGGTCGCCGCGCAGGGTGCTGCCCTGAGGACGACGACCACGGCCGGGAGCCCAGCCCCGGCGATGATGGAGAGGACAGCGCTCGCGTGATTGGCGGCGTTCAAGGTTCCCCAAGATTCACCGGTTCTTCTTCAGGAGGCAACTCTTCTAGCGATGGTGAAAGTGCGTTATATTGACTAGAGGGGGGGTGAATAGGCGATTTTTATAAAAGTCTTCAAAACGTGGGAGTTATGAAGACAAACAGCAAAGATTATGCCTATTACTATGCAGCGAAAGTTAGATTACACTAGGCCAGCCATGGTCAAGTATTCAATAGAGTGAAAGCACAATGACAAACAGCTGCAGTGTAATAAGGATCAGATAGGAAGAAGTTATGAAGCCAAACAGATCATACATTCACGTTGTGAAGACAAAAGATAGAGCAAGCACGCAATGGCTTCACAATGAGTAACAGTAAGAAAAAGGAAGTGAAGATGAAACCAGTGACTCGTTGAAGACAATGATGTGTTGGACCAGTTCCAGTTGCTGTGACAACTGTACGTCTGGTTGGAGCGGCTAGGTATTTAAACCTTAGGACACACAGTCCCGGACACCCAGTCCTGAACACGCAGCTCAGGACACCAAGTCCTCACCGTATTCTCCTTGAGCTAAGGTCACATAGTCCTCGCCCAATCACTCTGGTAAGTCTTCAAGGTAGACTCCCAAACCTTCACAAACTTCGTTCACTGGCAATCCACAATGTCTCTTGGATGCTCTGAACGCGACGCCTAACCGTCTGGAGGATTCACAGTCCTCAAGTGTAATAAGTCTTCAGATCACACAGACAAGAAGACTTAAGTGATGCCCAAGGTTCTCTGGCTCTGGGTGGTTAGGGCTTTTCTCCTCGCTAGGAATTTTCTCTCAAAGGCTTCGAGGTGGGTTGCTCTCAAACGACAAAAGCCATGCACTAAAAACTAAGCAGCCAACCGTTTATGGTTGTAGGGGGTGGGCTATTTATAGCCACTTGGCAACCCGACCTGATTTGTCTGAAATGACCCTGGGTCACTAAGGAACTAACACGTGTCTCAACGGTCAGATTTAAAACTCTCATGGCAACTTTACTTGGGCTACAAGCAAAGCTGACTTATCCGGCTCTGGACAAGATTCGCTCTCATTGTCTTCACTCGAAGACATAGGTTTTTTTTGGTTTAGGCATCACTTCAGTCATTCTGACTGGTTCTCCTGGACCCCACTTAACAGTGCGGTGGTTCCTATGACTCAACACAAAAGAAAAAGAACTACGAAAGATCTAAGTCTTCGAGCTCCATAGGCTTCATAACGTGTCTTCTTTTGTCATAGTCTTCAATGTGAATATCTTCATATACCACCTTTGGCTTCAATGTCTTCATACATTTTTAGGGGTCATCTCTGGTAGTAAAACCGAATCAATGAGTGACTTCTACCTGTGTTATGCTACAATTCTCATAAACACATTAGTCCCTCAACTAGGTTTGTCGTCAATACTCCAAAACCAACTAGGGGTGGCACTAGATGCACTTACAATCTCCCCCTTTTTGGTGATTGATGACAAACTAGTTGAAGTTTTCAACGAGGAATATAGTCTGTGAAATTGTAAAGGATAAGGAATTGTCTTCATAAGTTGCAAGGGCTCCCCCTGAAGATGTGCATATAAGTTAATTTGCTTTTGGAATGCAAATGCACATGGCAGGTTGTACTTGAGGAGATCCACTTCAGCTTATGATGACAATCCACTATGCATGTGAAAGTATATGAAGATAATGACATGCATAATGGAAAATGGACGTCTGCAGAATGAGATAAGTGCGGAATTTATCATCGCACATGCGGAATTTATCTTCGCAAACAGGGTGGCAAACAAGTAGCAGACGACCATCGAGTTTTAGTGTTACAACTCAAAGAAACTCAAAGAACCAAATGAAGCAAAAACGAGAGTTGTAAGCACGAAACAAAATATAGCAAAACATAAAGCACCCGCCCATATGGACCCATTTGAAGACTATAAACCCATATGCTTCTCCCCCTTTTGTCAGCAGGGACCAAAAAGGTTTGAAGACATAGAGTGTCTACTCGTTCCCAGGAGCAGCTGGGTCGTTGGAGGTGTTTGGCGGTGCAGAGGAGCTTGGAGGTGCTGAAGCAGGCGACGGTGATGTAGCATCGTCTTCTTCATCAATGATTCTGGCAGTGACTGTGGCAGCAGATGAAGAAAACTCAGAATCTTCAAGTGATGGTGTGTTGCGCATCACAGCCCTTCTAGGAGGTGTGGTGTCAAACTTGAATCGCTCAGTGAAGCCATCCTCTTCAAGTTCAGCTTCAGTACACATCATTGATCGCCCTTTCCATGTACGACGACAGGTTTCATGAGTGACGAAAGCATTCTTGGTGGCAAGATTTCGAAGACGATTAACATCCACCAAGAGGCTTTTCATCTGACGCTTTAGCCAGTCGTGATGCCTATCTTGTTTTTGATGAAGGGCCACAAGAAGCTCTCGGTCATTGAGAACACGAGCGCGCTTCTTGGGTCTTGAAGCAGTTGCACTATCAGTGGCTTCAGTTGAAGCAGGGTGTGGCGCACGTGTAGTGCCAGCCAAAGGATACACACTGGAGATGGCTTCAACACCTTCATCATTTTGAGTGAAGCTCTGGTGTTCTGCATTCTGAAGACTCAAAGGTTGCTTGGCAGGCTCAGGATATATAGCTTCAGCAGAGGTATCCACATCTGGCAAGAAGATCTGATGGTTGCGGGCTGAGGGCTGATATGAGATCGCAGAGTGAAGCTTGATCAGTCTCATTACCCAAGGAGCATAGAACTTTAAACCAAACAGATCTGAGCCTGATGCAGTGAGTTGGCGTATGAAGAAATCCTGTGCGTTGAAGCATTTGCCATGAAGGATACAGAATATCAGAGTCTTCATTGCACCCTCAATCTTGGCATTTGGAGAGTGCCCTTTAATAGGCCAGAGAGTCCGCCGGATAATGTGATAGATTGTTCTGGGCAGGTACTCAAAGTCTTCAACGAAGAACTCTGTTGGATAAGGAGCATCGAGAGGCAGTGGCTTCATCATGGAGAGCATCTGACTCATATTTGGTTCAGGTCTCTGGAATATGCTCTCAAGAGCTTCAGTGTGTAGTGGACAACCTTCCTCGAAGAGTTCGCCAAGAGTGGGCAGGCCGGTGAGCTTAATGATATTGAATGCATTGGCTTCGTGATGGACATTGCCGGTCATCCACTCCAGGGCCCAAGTCTTCGGATCTCTGTTGTATCCCTTGATGTGTAGGGTGGCATAGAATTGCAATAGAAGCTCTTCATTCCAGTGCTCTTCATCAGTTATAAACTGCAGCAGACCCACTTGCTTGAAGCAATCCAGCGCTTCCTCTAAGCAGGGCAGACCAGCAATGGCTTCAACATCAAGGCGCTTGTGCGGGAAGATGCGACCTTGGTTGTATAGGATGCATGAATAGTAGCTGCGCTGAGGATAGCTCCAGAACCTATCTGATGAAATCCTTTCCCTCGAATAGGGGTTCTTGGAGCTGTTGAAGAATGTATTGTCTGCCTTGAAGCTATTGATATTGAAGGAGCCAGGTGCTGATGCAGGACCTGGGAACCTTGGCAGCCTTGGGACTGGCTTCTGAACATGAGGCATGTGCTCAACATGATAATCAAATTGAGGACCAGCAGCAGACTCAGGAACAGAAGTGTCTGGATCAGTAGCTTCGCTGTCTGCTGAAGCTTTTGGTGGGGAGGGCTCCACATTGGCTTCAGTGTTGGTTGTGGCAGCCTCAACTTTTTCAGCCTCCGCTTCACTAGCTGGAGGGTCAGTCACAAGCACGTTCTCCTGGAGAACTGCTTCTTGGTGGAGCATTGGAGTGGGCTCTTGTGGTGCTTCTTCTTCGACTGATGCAGCCGGAATGTCTTCAGCATAGACTTGAGGCCTTGGACCTTTGCGAAGCCTGCAGAATGCAGACGACGCCTGTGGTGTTGGAGTGGGCTGGGCCTCATTGTCTTCTTCCTCTTGAGGGCGATCCGCCCATGACGCATCTTGTGCAATTGGCGTCAAAGGACGACCAATGCTGATGAGTTCGCTTTGTTCATACTGAGGAAGGGCTGCATCATCTTGTACATTGTCCTGATGACCAATGTCTTCAGCAGCAATGGGGTCGGCTGCTGGTATGTCTTCAGCTTCAGGAGCCTCTGTGGAAGCAGGCTCATGAACTGTCAGTTGTCGTTCTGCGTTGGGGTGAACCATAGAGATAGGTTCAACTATCAAGGGCTCTGTGGGAGCAGCCCGAGATTTCTTGATCTTTCGCTTCTTCTTGCTGGGGGCAATAGGAGAGGCTTCAGAGCTTTTCCTCTTCCTGGCTTCAGCCTCAGCAGTTCTTGTCTTCTTGAGCTCTGAAGCTGTTGACCGGCTCTTTGGCTTCGAGCCAGTCATTGCAGTTGGGAAGACAATTGGAACTGCTTCTTGCCTTGATGCCTCTGGTTCAGCCATAGTAGGCTTCTTCTTCTTCGTGGCCATCTTGGGGTCGATGCCAGGACGCCCAAGTGCCTTGCGCTTCTCGGCCTCATTGTAGGCTTGCACACATCGTTCTGCCAGAGACTTCATCCGCTCACGTGAACCTTGAGCTTCTGCATGCTTCTTCAGAAAATTTTCCTTTAGCTCATGCAACATGGTCTTGAAGCTCTTCACTTCTTGCAAGCTGAGCTTGGCCATATTCTTCTTGAACTGAGCCTTTTCATGATCAATTTTCTGCTTCAGTTCAACAATGCGCTGGGCAATGGCAAGTTCTGAAGCAATTGCGCCTTGGAAGGCGACGCTGAGGCCAACAGGCAGCTGCAGATCGTCGAAGCTTATGTTCGGTGTGGCAAACCATTCGTCGATGAAGTTGTGGATGATGGCGACATCAAAGAGAGGCAAATTGTTGAAGATTTCAGCTTCTTCTTTGCTCTTGATGAGCTTCTCTAGAGCGTCATCTCCAAGATCTTCATCACTTGACAGATCAATGGCTTCGCTGCGCAGAATGGCAGCAGCTGTGAGCTCTTTGCCGGTGTGTGGCTAGGCACCTTGTCCTTCAGGGGCTTGGAGACGCGGGATACGTCTTCAGACTGCACACTGTCTTCAGGAGGTGCAGTTGCCAATGGCTTCGCCCTTGAGATTTTTGATGAAGGGGCCGGCTTTGAAGCTTTTGGCTTCTTCGACTGCTTTGGCTTCGGTACAGCAGGAGCTTCATCAGACTCAGAGTAAGCTGGAGGGTCATTCACGGAAGTCCCTTGGACTAAGATGTGGGTGATGAGGCCCTCAAGGTTGGCAAATGGACCGATGATATTGGGTTCTGCGTAGCGTGTGCCATCTGCCCTTGGTGCGGAGGGGCCAGGGTTGAAGTCTAACCCAAATTTCTTCTTGTTCTGCTTCGCTGATTGTTGGGCAAACTGGAAGTTGCGCTTGAACAGATTGTCGTCACGACACCAGAGGAGTGACGACGGATGCGCATCATCAGGCTGTGGTCCTCGGACCATGCATGGGTAGAAGCCTTGAGCAATGGCTTCATCTTTGGTCCTGGGTATGAGATTCTTGTAAAGGATATCCCCCCATGGTCTCTTGATGGCACATTTCTCAGCATACTCCTGGGTGATGAAGCGGTATTTGAACCATTGTTCTACCCAATAGCGTCGAATCCATTGGATTCGGGTCTTGCGCTGCCCATAACTCTCTTCTGGATCTGTTTTATACATTTCTGCCAGGTCTTCAGACAGATCTTTGGAAGTTCCTTCACGTCGCTGTCTGCCCCCCTTCCTTGCTGCTGCTTCTGAAGCCATAAACTTTAACTTGAAAGGCTTCAAAACTTTCAAAGGCTTCAAAGGCTTTCTTTTGCTGGACCAACAGGAACTGGCTTCAGGAGAATTTATGTGATGCTGTAGGAATTCTGCAAATGAATGCAGACTATGAGAACCGAAGGACTCTCCCACGGACATGTACCTGTGGCAGCATTAAGGTGCGAGGGAAGGGGAAGAGGTCATATGCATTCTCAGAAGGTTTTGAAGATTAATCAGTTTAGAAGACATTGACCTCATCGTGCGAAGACATTCACTCATAGATAAGAAGTTGGTTCCAGATTTGTATGAACCCATAGATCAGTACAAGTGAGGAATCTAACTACTTCATGAAGCACAAGTGAATATACTAGGCATGTTATGAGAAGCAGATTGAAAGATCTAACTTGTGTGAAGATACACTCCTTATGGTAGAAAGTGACAGAACCATGAGATCAAAAGGGGCTGTAAAAAGAAGTTTTATTTACCACACTTGGAACTGCTAGACGGAAGTGGGAGATGATGCCGAGTAGTTCAGTCCTTCGTGCCCTAACTTGGCGACGGAAGACACCTACGGCGACGGCGGAGAGGACGATGTCCGCGATCAGCGTGAAGACGGCGTCGGAGAAGTTGCGGCAGCGAAGCGCTTCGTCGCCGGCGTCGTCGAGTGCTAGCGGTGGCGCTAGGGTTCGTGCGAGGGTGGAAGAAGGAGATAATGACCGCGGTAAGTGTGAATTTATAGGCTCAGGGGCGGCACTGTTCTATTACACAGGTTCCCCTGGCGATTCGCATCTGAGGAACGCGTGGCCACTTTGCGGAAGTTTTGGGTCTGTTCCACGTCCCACGCATGCCTAGATTGTCGGGCGGTCGTTCCTGCTTCTCCGGATTTTATGTGGAGGAATGGGCATTGAAAACGGACTTTATGGTTGTCTCTATATCTTCAGCTGACAAGGACGCAATGAAGACATTCGACAGTTTCAATAGAATGCATATGACTTGGAGAGATAGAGTTTGAGATAGAAAGCATAGAGAAGTTGGGGTCCGATCACATTCACTTAGTTCAGAAAGATTCAACCAAGAAGACATAGCTATAAGTGAATGCTGTAGAGGACAGAACACTAGCATATATATATATATATATCTGTAGTCAACATAGTGAAGATAATCATGAAAATATGTTGAGTTCGAAGCCAAATCAAATGTGAAGACATTGCAAGGTAACGCCATGAGTGAAACACTTCAAAACAGAACATTTGGTGGTGGCGTTACCCACCGTATAGGAAGTATTAGACCCAGACACGGCACACAATTATCGTGGCACTCTGAAGTCAAATTCCACATTAATGTATTCACACTTAGAATGTATGTCTTCATTGATTTGAAGATATACTTCACTTCGTGTGTTGCACATCTAAGTCATCAATATGCATAAGGGTTAGGATGTGTGCCTGATCACAGGACATTTGAGGATTCCAGGATATTTAGCTCACACCGTAACTTGCAAAACCTCTTCTCATCCAAGGGCTTGGTGAAGATATCTGCCAATTGCTCTTCAGTGTTGACGTGTATGATATCAATGTCTTCCTTCACAACATGATCTCTGAGAAAGTGATGACGAATTTCAATGTGCTTTGTCTTCGAGTGCTGAACTGGGTTGTTGGCAATCTTGATGGCGCTTTCGTTGTCGCAGTAAAGTGGGACTTGCTTCAGATGAATACCATAGTCCTTGAGTGTTTGCTTCATCCACAGAAGCTGAGCGCAGCAAGATCCAGCAGCAATGTATTCAGATTCAGCAGTGGAGAGAGATACACTGTTCTGCTTCTTTGAAGACCAACACACAAGTGATCGTCCCAGAAAGTGACATGTGCCTGATGTAGACTTGCGATCAACTTTGTCACCAGCATAATCAGCATCCGAAAATCCAACCAAATCAAACACTGAGCCCTTTGGATACCATAATCCTAGAGTTGGGGTGTGAGCCAAATATCGAAGAATTCGCTTCACAGCTAAGTGATGTGACTCCTTTGGTGCCGCTTGAAATCGAGCACACATGCAAACACTAAGCATAATATCTGGCCTAGATGCACATAAATAAAGTAAAGAACCAATCATGGAATGGTATACCTTTTGATCGAACTCTTTACCATTGTCGTCAGGACCTAGATGATGTTTGGCTGGCATTGGTGTTGTGAAGCCTTTGCAGTCTTGCATACCGAACTTCTTCAGGCAATCTTTGAGATACTTCTCTTAAGATATGAAGATGCCATTGCATTGTTGTCGTATTTGAACACCAAGGAAGAACTTCAGCTCCCCCATCATGGACATCTGATATTGCTCTTGCATCATATATCCAAACTCTTCACTGTACTTCTGATTGGTGCAGCCGAAGATAATGTCATCCACATATATTTGGCACACAAACAGTTCACCATCATATGTCTTTGTGAAAAGAGTGGGATCCAGGGAACCAGGTATGAAGCCTTTGCTCTTCAGGAAGTATTTGAGTGTGTCATACCAGGCCCTAGGGGCTTGTTTGAGGCCATACAATGCCTTGTTGAGCTTGTATACCATGTCAGGATGTTTTGGATTTTCAAAGCCAGGCGGTTGTGCAACATACACTTCTTCTTCAATCTTGCCATTGAGAAAGGCACTTTTCACATCCATTTGATATAGAAGTATGTTATGATGATTTGCATAAGCCAGCAGAATGTGTATGGCTTCAAGCCTAGCCACGGGAGCAAATGTTTCATCGAAGTCACTGCCTTCCACTTGAGTATATCCTTGAGCAATGAGACGAGCTTTGTTTTTGACAACTTGACCATGCTCATCTTGTTTGTTGCGGTATATCCATTTGGTGCCTATTATGTTGTGCTTCCGTGGATCAGGACGCTTAACCAGTTTTCATACAT
The DNA here is from genome assembly GCF_003073215.2 of Triticum urartu. Taxonomy (NCBI): domain Eukaryota; kingdom Viridiplantae; phylum Streptophyta; class Magnoliopsida; order Poales; family Poaceae; genus Triticum; species Triticum urartu. Next base: position 517,558,729 of record NC_053022.1, on the reverse strand, counting down.
TATTCAGCTCAAACTGTTGAAGCTCTTCTTGCATAGCTTGAATCCATTCAGGTTCCATGAAGGCTTCTTCAACTTTCTTGGGTTCTGATATTGAGACAAATGCGAAGTGCCCACAGAAATTTGCTAGCTAAGTTGCCCTTGAACGAGTGAGTGGACCAGGTGCATTGATGCTGTCAATTATTCTGTCAATCTGCACTTCATTGGCAACACGAGGATGTACAGGGCGAAGACTTTGCTCTTGCTGATCTGTGTTGTTGTTGGGAGGAATGTCTTCAGGCTGAGCATTGTCTTCATGTTGATCAGGTGCTGAGATGATAAGTTCTTCTTCAGGATGAGCTTCAGAAGGTATAATCTCTCCAGTTCCCATCAGCTTGATTGATTCACTAGCTGGAATTTCATCTAGCACATTTGGCAGTTTCTCTCTTTGTGAACCATTTGTCTCATCGAACCACACATCCCCTGTTTCAACCACTTTTTAATGAAAGAGATTGAAGACTCTGTAGGAGTGCGAATCCTTTCCATATCCAAGCATAAAGCCCTCATGTGCTTTTGGTGCAAACTTTGAGGTGTGGTGTGGGTCCTTGATCCAGCACCTTGCGCCAAATACTCTGAAGTAACTGACATTTGGCTTCTTGCCAGTTAGGAGTTCATAAGATGTCTTGTTCAGAAGCTTGTGAAGATAAACACGATTGATTGTATGGCATGCAGTGTCAATGGCTTCAGTCCAGAATTTTCTTGGAGTCTTGTATTCATCTAGCATTGTTCTGGCCATCTCAATGAGTGTTCTGTTTTTGCGTTCGACGACACCATTCTGCTGTGGCGTGTACAGAGCTGAGAATTCATGTGTGATGCCCAAGGTATCAAGATATGTATCAAGGCCAGTGTTCTTGAATTCAGTGCCATTGTCACTTCTGATGTGCTTTATCTTGGCGCCAAAATTGTTCATAGCTCGATTGGCGAAGCGTCTGAAGACATCCCGCACTTCAGTCTTGTAAAGGATTATGTGCACCCAAGTATATCTAGAGTAATCATCAACAATGACGAAGCCATAGAGGCAAGCAGTAGTAGTAAAAGTTGAGTAGTGAGTGGGGCCGAAAAGATCCATGTGGAGCATTTCGAAGGGTTGAGTAGTAGTCACGATTGTCTTCGAAGGATGTTTTGCCCTTGTCATCTTCCCTGCTTCACAGGCACCGCATAAGTGATCTTTCTTGAACTTGACGCCCTCGATGCCTATGACATGCTTCTTCTTCGCAAGGGTGTGGAAGTTCCTCATGCCAGCATGCCCAAGCCTCCGATGCCAAAGCCAGCATTCTGAAGTTTTTGCAAGAAGACATACTGCAAGTTGTGGCCCTGCTGAGAAATCTACCACATACAAATCATCTTTCCGATACCCTTCAAACACTAGAGACTTGTCAGATTCCATTAGTACTAGGCAACGATATTTTCCAAACATTACGATTATGTTCAAATCGCAAAGTATTGAGACAGACATTAAGTTGAATCCAAGGGATTCAACAAGCATGACTTTATCCATGTGTTGATCCTTTGAGATTGCAACTCTACCTAGACCCAATACCTTACTTTTACCAGTGTCAGCAAATGTGATGTCGCTCTTGTCGGATTTACGTAAGGTTGAGTCCATAAGAAGGCTTCTTTTGCCAGTCATATGATTTGTACACCCACTGTCAATAATCCATTCTGAAGACTTTGAAGTCGCTGGTGTCGTACCCTACAGTGCAGTTAGGGGGATAGGCTTCACAAAGAGAATTGTGAAGCAAAAACATTTGACGAACCAGTGGGATATGAAAACTTAGATCCAGATTAGGACTAATAGGGAGAGTAGCATGCGATTCAGGAACGAAGTACATAATGATGCCATTCGGGCATTTTATCTTGCGCCCTACAAGATTTTTAAGGTCCCCAGCAATGGCGTCAAAAGATTTTGTTTTTCTGCTGGAGACCTTTCCCTGCAAAAGAGAGTTAAGCTTTCTTAACCACCCACATCTTCAAGGGTGGCTTAGAAGCAATAAGTCTAAGTGCAGCATCTGAGAATTTTGGCTTTGAAGCCTTAGCAAACAGTCTTGCAGGTGGACAATAATACTCATTGGAATAAGCAGAATAATTCTTGGTCATATGAACATGATGGTTCGATGAACCACTCTCATATTCATATGCCTGAGTATGGTTTCCCTGCAAAACATTTGCGTTAGTGTGACTCAGATGAGTCCTCTGTTTGTATGAAGCCTTTGGTCTGAGGTTTGTCTTCTTCAAGTGAGGTGTCATGAAGACATTCACAGGAAGATTTTCCAGACACTTTTTCGGAGCCCAGATCTTCTTCATAGGCGGTCCATTCCTGCAGTTAGTACCAATGTACCTGACAAACACTTCACCATTCTGATTCTTAAATAGTTTATAGTTTGCATCAAAGGATTCATCAATGATAATGGGGTTAGCACAAGTGAAGCCAGATAAATTGGATGGATCTGCTGAAAGTTCCTTTGCAGCAACCCATGTGGTTTTGGGGTACTGCTCAGGTCTCCAGTAAGAGCCATCTGCATTTATTTTCCTTACGAACCCAACACCCTCTTTCCTAGGGTTTCGGTTCAGAATCTGCTTCTTGAGGACATCACATAATGTCTGATGTCCTTTAAGAGTTTTGTACATCCCTGTTTCAAGCAATGTCTTCAACCTAGCATTCTCATCAGCAATAGCAGTGGTATCCTCAGCAGAGGGGTTAGTTACCACATCAACAGTTGAAGATATTGCAACAACAGTAGCAGTGGAACATTCAGCAACAGAAGTAGCATTATCACGCTCAATGCATTTAAGACATGGTGGTTCAAATCCTTCCTGAGCGGAACTGATCTGTTCGGCGCGAAGTGACTCGTTTTCCTTTTGAAGATCTTCATGAGCCGCTCTCAATTTCTCAAGTTCTTGCTTCCTTTGAAGATAATCATAGGAAAGCTTTTCATGAGTTGTTGAGAGAGTATCAAGACGATCTTCAAGTTCCTGATACTTATCGTGAAGATTTTTTATGTCTTCAATTAAGGATTTAGATCGAGTCATTTCAGCACCCAACAGATCATCGCTTCTGTCTAACAGTTTTTGAATATGTTCCATAGCTTTCTGTTGTTCAGTTGCAAGTTTAGCAAGTGTTTTGTAGCTGGGTTTTGAATCACAGTCAGAGTCATCGTCACTAGATGTTTGATAGCGAGTAGTGCGTGTGTTTACCTTGGCACCGCGTGCCATGAAGCAGTAGGTAGGAGTGGAGTCATTCTTGTCATTTGCATCAGTGTCCGTGATGAAGTCATTGTCTTCAGCGTTGAAGATGGACTTGGCGACGTATGCTGTAGCCAGACTTGCAATGCCAGAATCAGACTCCTCCTCAGATTCCACCTCTGCCTCCTCAGAAGCGGACTCCTCCTCTGAATCCATTTCCTTGCGAACAAATGCACGTGCCTTGCCAGATGAGCTCTTCTTGTGTGATGAAGACTTTGAGGAAGACTTGGAAGAAGACTTTGAGTATTTCTTCTTCTTCTTGTCGTCAGAATCATATTCCTTGCTCTTCTTCTTCCTTTTGTTCTCATTGTCCCACTGTGGACACTCAGAGATGAAGTGTCCAGTTTTCTTGCACTTGTGACATGTTTTCTTCTTGTAGTCATGAGCAGAAGCTTCATCATTCCTTGAGCTTGATCGTGAAGATTTTCTGAAGCCTTTCTTCTTGGTGAATTTTTGGAACTTCTTCACTAGCATTGCAAGTTCCCTTCCAATGTCTTTGGGATCATCAGAACTGCTGTCAGATTCTTCTTCAGATGAGGAAACAACTTTTGCCTTCAAGGCACGAGTTCGCCCATAGTTTGGACCGTAGATATCTCTTTTCTCAGAAAGCTGTAACTCATGTGTGTTGAGCCTCTCAAGTATGTCAGACGGATCGAGTGTCTTGAAATCAGGACGTTCTTGAATCATCAGGGCTGGGATGTCAAACGAACTATCAAGTGATCTCAGCAGCGTCTTGACGATTTCATGTTTGGTGATCTCAGTGGCGCCGAGGGCTTGAAGCTCATTTGTGATGTCAGTGAGCCGGTCAAATGTGTGTTGGACATTCTCATTGTCATTTCGCTTGAAGCGGTTGAAGAGGTTGCGAAGAACACTGATTCTCTAATCTCTCTGGGTTGAGATGCCTTCATTGACCTTGGAGAGCCAGTCCCAGACCAGCTTGGATGTCTTCAAGGCACTCACACGGCCATACTGTCCTTTTGTCAGATGACCACAGATGATATTTTTGGTAGTAGAGTCCAGTTGAGTGAACTTCTTGACATCAGCAGCAGTGACACCTTCTCCAGCCTTTGGAACGCCGTTCTCGACGACATACCATAGGTCGACGTCAATGGCTTCAAGATGCATGCGCATCTTATTCTTCCAGTAGGGATATTCAGTTCCATCAAAGACAGGGCATGCAGCGGAGACTTTGATTATCCCTGCAGTCGACATAGCTAAAACTCCAGGTGGTTAAACCGAATCACACAGAACAAGGGAGCACCTTGCTCTGATACCAATTGAAAGTGCGTTATATCGACTAGAGGGGGGTGAATAGGCGATTTTTATAAAAGTCTTCAAAACGTGGGAGTTATGAAGACAAACAGCAAAGATTATGCCTATTACTATGCAGCGGAAGTTAGATTACACTAGGCCAGCCATGGTCAAGTATTCAATAGAGTGAAAGCACAATGACAAACAGCTGCAGTGTAATAAGGATCAGATAGGAAGAAGTTATGAAGCCAAACAGATCATACATTCACGTTGTGAAGACAAAAGATAGAGCAAGCATGCAATGGCTTCACAATGAGTAACAGTAAGAAAAAGGAAGTGAAGATGAAACCAGTGACTCATTGAAGACAATGATGTGTTGGACCAGTTCCAGTTGTTGTGACAACTGTACATCTGGTTGGAGCGGCTAGGTATTTAAACCTTAGGACACACAGTCCAGGACACCTCGTCCTGAACACGCAGCTCAGGACACCAAGTCCTCACCGTATTCTTCTTGAGCTAAGGTCACATAGTCCTCGCCCAATCACTCTGGTAAGTTTTCAAGGTAGACTCCCAAACCTTCACAAACTTCGTTCACTGGCAATCCACAATGTCTCTTGGATGCTCTGAACGCGATGCCTAACCGTCTGGAGGATTCACAGTCCTCAAGTGTAATAAGTCTTCAGATCACACAGACAAGAAGACTTAAGTGATGCCCAAGGTTCTCTGGCTCTGGGTGGTTAGGGGTTTTCTCCTCGCTAGGAATTTTCTCTCAAAGGCTTCAAGGTGGGTTGCTCTCAAATGACAAAAGCCGTGCACTGAAATCTAAGCAGCCAACCGTTTATGGTTGTAGGGGGTGGCCTATTTATAGCCACTTGGCAACCCGACCTGATTTGTCCGAAATGACCCTGGGTCACTAAGGAACTGACACGTGTCTCAACGGTCAGATTTAAAACTCTCATGGCAACTTTACTTGGGCTACAAGCAAAGCTGACTTGTCCGGCTCTGGACAAGATTCGCTCTCATTGTCTTCACTCGAAGACATAGGTTTTTCTTGGTTTAGGCATCACTTCAGTCATTCAGACTGGTTCTCCTGGACCCCACTTAACAGTGCGGTGGTTCCTATGACTCAACACAAAAGAAAAAGAACTACGAAAGATCTAAGTCTTCGAGCTCCATAGGCTTCATAACGTGTCTTCTTTTGTCATAGTCTTCAATGTGAATATCTTCATATACCACCTTTTGCTTCAATGTCTTCATACATTTTTAGGGGTCATCTCTGGTAGTAAAACCGAATCAATGAGGGACTTCTACCTGTGTTATCCTGCAATTCTCATAAACACATTAGTCCCTCAACTAGGTTTGTCGTCAATACTCCAAAACCAACTAGGGGTGGCACTAGATGCACTTACAGATGGCCGCGGTCAGCCTCCACGCCGTCGTACCTGCTTGGGAGGTGGTAGTATGTCTGCCCGCCGTCGCGCTTCGGTGAAGAGCGAGAGGGAGTCTGCCTGAGCCCCGGAGGCAGCTCGAGCCTTCCTTGCAGTCCGGAGTGAGGCGAGCTGCGCCTGACTTGTTCTTTCTTTTCCTTTTTCCTGCATAAAAAGATAGTAGCGTGGAGCCCCGCGGGGGCGTGTTTGGGTTATTGCTGTAAATCATCGCTTTGCTTCCGTTATCGTGCCTTCCGGCTACGTGCCCGCGCGTGGATAGTTCCCGGCCCCAGCCGTGGGGGGGCGACCGACCCAGGCCCTGTGTTCGTGTCGCGGTGCCCGTGGGGCATGGACTGGAGGGGTGCTCCTGTAATGGACCCAGGTCACGAAACCTTTGAACAACTAGGACAGGAACACTCGCGAGGGCACTCGGCTGCCCCCCTCGCGAGGCCTTGCATAAGAGAAATCGAGGCAGGAGAGTGAAAAAGTCGAAGAACCACGAGCCAAAGACGACAACAACTTCAATAAAACTTCGAATGAGAATGAACAAGCCAACTGCGGAAAGCAAATGAAAAAGCCGCGTCTGGCACCTAATCTAGTCTTCGACGTCTTCTCACCAGCGCGGAGCTAAGTGCTTCCACTGGGCATGGGAGGGAGCCCCAGGGCCTGAGGCCAGCGCTCCTAAGACTCCGGGGCGTGTACAGCCCCAACTCATTATTATGTGAGAGTGTCACGGGCGGCGGGCTTCACAGGCGTTGGCCTTCTTCACAGGCTCCGGGCCTTTCTTTGGGGAAGCAGGCTTCACGGGCGTTTGCCCTCTTCACAGGCTCTGGGCCCTTTCCAAAACGCGACAGCTTCACAGGCATTCGCCTTCTTCACAGGCTCTGGGCCTTTTCCAAAACGCGACAGCTTCACAGGCATTCGCCTTCTTCGCAGGCTCTGGGCCTTTTCCAAAACGCGACAGCTTCACAGGCATTCGCCTTCTTCACAGGCTCTGGGCCTTTTCCAAAACGCGACAGATTCACAGGCATTCGCCTTCTTCACAGGCTCTGGGCCTTTTAGGGGTAGAACCTCCGGAGGTGCCGGATGTTCCATTCGTTCTGGACCGGCCCCCCCTCCTGAGTCTCCAAGCGCGCGGAGCCGGGCCTGAAAACATGAACAACCTTGAACGGGCCCTCCCACATGGGAGAGAGCTTGTGCAGTCCCTCCCTGGAGAGAACCCGCCTGAGCACGAGGTCTCCTACCTCAAGAGTTCTGGGGCGGATGTTGCGGTAGTGATATCGTCGCAGTGCTTATTGGTACCTCGCCGCTCGCAGCGCGGCTTCACGGCGACGTTCCTCCCCCAGCATGAGGTCCATCCCCTGCATGGCATCCTGCTGCGCCTCGTCGAATGCCAGGACCCGCGCGGAGCGACGTCTGACCTCGTGAGGGAGGACCGCTTCAGCTCCGTAGACCAGGAAGAACGGGGTCTCTCCAGTCGGCTTGGTCGCGGTTGTGCGGATGGACCCCAACACGGACTGAAGCTCGTCGTACCAACCTCTGCCATAGGCCTCCAGCTTCTTCTTGAATGTCCTGGTCTTGAGGCCCCTCAGGACCTCTGCGTTGGCTCGCTCGGCCTGGCCGTTGCTGCGGGGGTGCGCCACCGAAGCGTAGCATATCTGCGTTCCAAGGTTAGCACAGTATGTTTTGAAGAGGTTACTGGTGAACTGTGAACCGTTGTCTGTGATGATGTGGTTCGGCACCCCGAACCGGCTCACGATGCCCCTGATGAACTTGACCGCGGAACCCGCGGGGATGGTGCGGACGGCCTCTACTTCAGCCCACTTGGTGAACTTGTCCACGGCGACGTAGAGGTAGTGGTAGCCCCCTGGCGCCCGAGGAAACGGGCCTAGGATGTCCAGCCCCCGGACTGAGAATAGCCACAAAAGGGGTATAGTCTGCAGGCCTCCTGCCGGCTGATGGATCTTCTTGGCGTGGAACTGGCAGGCCTCACAAGCTTTCACCAGTTCGACGGCGTCATTGAGTGCGGTGGGCCAATAAAACCCACTGCGGAACGCCTTGCCGACGAGGGTCCGTGATGATGAATGATGTCCACAGTCTCCGCCGTGTATATCTTCAAGCAGTTCCTTTCCTTGCTCCCTGGAGATGCAGCGCAGGGATACATCGTTTGGTCGCTTCCGGTAGAGCTCTCCATCCTTGATGCAGTATGCCGTGGGCTGCCGTGCCACATGCTCCGCTTCCTCCTCCTTCTCCGGCAGGGTCCCTTGTGTTAAGTAACTCCGGACCTCCGTGATCCAGCACCCCTCCCGAGGTTCCATCGTCAGGAGCAGGGCGTGCTCCTGAGGCCGGGCCACAGACCGGGGCTCCCGACGCAGGTGGCTGGGGGAGCTCCTCCCGAGGCTAAGCTGTGCTTGACAATGACGGCAGGGCTGAGGGCTTGAAGAGCCGCTCCTCGAAGACGCCAGGCTCCTAAGGTAACCGCCTGGACGCCCGTTTAGCAATGTCATCGCCCTCCTGATTGGTGCCACGGGGCACATGCTGCAACTCCAACCCCCAGAACTGCTTCTCCATCCTGCGAACCTCCGTAAGGTAGGCTTCCATGTGCTCATCTTTCGGCTCGTACACCTTGTTGGAGAAATTGACAAGGAGCTGTGAATCGCCCTTGATGGTGAGGCATTTCACCCCAGGGCAGCTACGGCCTTCAAGCCCGCTATTAAACCTTCATACTCCGCTATGTTGTTGGAGACCTTTTCACCTTGCTTGAAACAGAGCTGTACAGCGTAGTAGAGCTTGTCCTGAGTGGGTGATATAAGCACCGCCCCAGCCCCAGCGTCATGCCTGGAGAATGCCCCATCGAAGTACATGACCCAGCCTTGTGGCGCCTCGCTTCCCGGGGAGAGGGACCGATCCTCGTCAGCCTTGAGGCCTGGGGCCTCCGTCCATTCTGCCACAAAATCCGCTAATGCTGCTCCCTTGATGACTCTGGTCATGCTGAATTCGAGCTGAAACGCTTGCAGTTCTATGTTACACTCAGCGACCCTTCCAGCTGAGTTAGGGTTCCTGAGCACTCTCTCCAGGGGGTATGACGAGACGACCTTGATGGGGTGACCCTGAAAATAGTGCCGCAACTTGCCGAGGCCACCCGTAGCGCGAGGAGGAGCTTCTGAGGCATGGGGTACCGTGCCCTCGCGTCCTGCAACACCGTGCTGAAGAAGTACACTGGGTTCTCAACGAGGTTGGGTGCGTCAGTGCTGGTGGCGCCCTCCGGAGACCATGGCGCCTCCTGAGGCGATGAGGCCTCCTGAGGCTGGCCATCTGGGAGAGGGGCCTCTTCCGCCTCCGGTGCACTCCTCTGCGGCGGCCAATCCTCCTCAGCCGTGCTGGCGGTTTCTGTGGGCCTTCCTGGTTCCTGTTTTTCCTTGTCCCGGGATGCTGCTGTGGTTTTGATTCGACGCTCCTCCCTAACCGCCACCAGGGCTGCGCTGGCGGAGTAGGGAGTGGCAGCGAGGTAAAGCACCAGGGGCTCTTGAGGGCGCGGAGCCACCATGACCGGAGGGCTGGTCAGGTATCTCTTGAGATCCTGGAACGCCTTGTCGGCCTCTTCAGTCCATTCAAAGGGCCCTTTTTTCTTCATTAGCTGGAAGAAGGGCAGCGCTCGCTCCCCCAACTTGGAGATGAAGCGCCCTAGCGCGGTCACGCGCCCAGTGAGCTTCTGCATTTCTCTGAGGGTCTTTGGCGGGCTCATCTCCTCGACCGCCTTGACCTTTTCCGGGTTAGCCTCGATGCCTTGGTGGGACACGAGGAAACCCGAGAGCTTGCCCGAGGGGACTCCGAACACACACTTCTCTGGGTTGAGCCGCAGGTTCACTGCGTTGAGGCTCGCGAAGGTTTCCTCCAGGTCTTGTATCAGGGTCCTGGCCTCCCGAGACTTCACCACAATGTCATCGACGTAAGCCTCAACATTCTTCCTGAGCTGCGGGCCCAAGGTGATGTGCATCAGCCGCTGAAAGGTCGCCCCTGCGTTACGAAGCCCGAATGGCATGCATGTGTAGCAGTACACCCCACACGGGGTTAGGAAGGCTGTCTTTTCGACGTCTTCTACCGCCATCTTGATCTGGTGATACCCAGAGAAGGCGTCCAAGAAGCATAGCAGGTCGCATTCTGCGGTGGAATCGACAATCTGGTCGATGCGGGGGAGCGGGAACGGATCTTGCGGGCATGCCTTGTTGAGGTTGGTGAAGTCGACACACATGCGCTCCTTTCCTCCCTTCTTTGGCACAACGACAGGGTTGGCCAACCAATCCGGGTATCGGACCTCGCGAATGACCCCAGCGGCCTCTAGTTTGCGGGTCTCTTAGACGATGAAGGCCTGCTTTTCTGTGGACTGCCGCTTTGCCTTCTGCTTCACATGGCGCACGTTGGGGCACACGTTGAGGTGATGCTCTATTACGCTCCTTGGGATCCCCGCTAACTGGTCAGGCTCCCAAGCGAATACCTTCTTGTTTGTGCGCAGGAATCTGACCAGGGCCTCCTCCTGCTCGGGCTCGACGTTTGCGCCTATGGTGAAAGTGGCATGGGTGGACCCATCCTCATCGACGGGTATCTGCTTGGTTTCTGCCTTGTCTTGGGTGAACAACTGTTTCTTCTTGGCGGGTGCAGCCCCCTTGGGCTCGGGGGTCTCCGAGTCAGCGGGCTGTGGCGACGCCGCCATCTTGAAGGCAAGCTTGAGCACTCGCAGCGCGTCTCCGGTGTCCCCGTGCACGGTGAGGACACCGCTGCTCCCGGGCATCTTCATGAGGTTGTACGCCGGGTGCGTCGCGGCCATGAACTGGGCCAACGCTGGGTAGCCGAGGATGGCGTTGTAGGGGGGGCGATGGGGGCGATGTCGAAGTCGACCAGCTCCGTGCGGAAGTTGTTGTATGTGCCGAAGGTTACTGGGAGCTGGATCTGTCCCAAGGAGCTGGATGATCCGCCCCCAACGCCTGAGAAGGGCCGGCTGGGTTGCAGCCGTTCCAGCGGTATGCAGAGGAGGTTGAAGGCCTCAACCGAGAGCACACTGAGGCCTGCACCGCCATCAATGAGAGTTCTGGTGACGGCCACTTGGCAGATGGTGGGGGTGCACAGCATGGGGAGCGTACCCCGAGCAGGCCGAGTTGGAGGGGTGGTCCACCGAGCTGAAGGTCAGGCCTGCCTTGGGCGCCGCCCGGTCCGGGAGAGCCCTCTGCCGCATGGAAGCGGCGCTGACCCGGCGGATGAACAGCTTGACGTGGTGACTTGTAGGCGACGCCTGCGAGTCGCCCAGGAGGGCCATGACGACCGGGGGTGTTGGTGTAGCGTGGTGGGCGGGGAAGAGGCTGCGGAGCTCTTCCCAAGAGGCCACGGAGGCTGCCGGCAGGTGGAGCAGCCATGAGCGCGCAGCGCCGGTGAGGGCCATGAGGAGCCAGTTGGCCATGACCCTATTGTCCCCTCCAGCTTCGAAGATGGCCTCCTCATACGCCAGCAAGAAGGCCAGCGGATCAGTCACGCTGCCGTAGCGCGGCGGCGTCGTTGGCTTGAACTTGTCCAGCCACCGTACCCGTTGCAGGGCTGGGGCCAGGGCTCGGAGCCCCCTGGCCCCCGTGATGGCGCCGGCGGCCGGAGCGGGCGACGCGCTACTCATTGCGAGGCAGGCCGGGGAGGTGGCGGAAGGAAAAACTCCGGTGCACCCCTACCTGGCGCGCCAAATGTCGGATTTCGGGTTCCGGCAGACCCTTGAGGTTCGAACACTGGGGTGCGCGCGGAGATTTCGCCTTCTACCTACCTGCACCCCTCCTCCTTGCTAAGATCTAAGCTATGGAAAGAACAGCACAAGAGACACAGGGTTTATACTGGTTCGGGCCACCGTTGTGGTGTAATACCCTACTCCAGTGTGTGGTGTGGTGGATTGCCTCTTGGGCAGATGATGATGAGCTATACAAGGAAGAATAGCCTCGCGAGGGTCTGTTCCTGGCCGGGGCGACGAACTGCTAGGAGGAGTTCAGTCACCCTTCTCTCTCTCTCTTCTCTGATTTTTCCCCCCTGCTACCCTGAGGGTGGCTAGTCCTATTTATAGGCAAAGGCCCTGGGCCTCTTCCCAAATATTGAGCGGGAAGGGCGCCAACAATTGGCCATTTTGAAGGCGGACATCTGATACACTTATCCTGAATAAAGTTGGTCCTCGCCTGCCAAAGGCTCTGGTGGTGACGATGGCTGGGGCTCCACAATGACTTCCTCCCTGCCGTTGGGCTGGTCTTGGTCTCGTTGCACCGAAACGGGTGCCTTTGTTTGATGCTCTCGCCTGCGCTTGCTCCCTTTGCACCAAAGAGGAAAGGAGGACACTGCGTGGGCTGACGCCCGCCTGGCACCCTTGGTCGTTAGGGCTTGCATCACGGGCACATCGTGAGGTACCCCGCCTTGATCTCTTCGCCTCCTTGCGAGCCAGCCTGATGAGGCCGCGGCTGAGGAAGCTCTGTGTCGTCCGCCCCGTGATGCTTGACCCCTCGTGAGGGTCTTGGGTCTGTGTTGATGAAGTGGGCCATGATGCGCCCCTCCTCGAGCCATGCCGCAGGCCGCAGGCAAGCAAGTCTGGGGACCCCCGTTCCTAGAACGCCGACAGAGACAAGGGACACGAAGTTTTACCCAAGTTCGGGCCCTCTTGATGGAGGTAAAACCCTACGTCCTGCTTGATTAATATTGATGATATGGGTAGTACAAGAGTAGATCTACCACGAGATCGAGGAGGCTAAACCCTAGAAGCTAGCCTATGGTATGATTGTTGATGTGTACGTTGTCCTACGGACTAAAACCCTCCGGTTTATATAGACACCGGAGATGGTTAGGGTTATGCAAAGTCGGTTACAATGGTAGGAGATCTTCATATCCGTATCGCCAAGCTTGCCTTCCACGCCAAGGAAAGTCCCTTCCGGACACGGGACGGAGTCTTCA
>NC_053022.1:517514905-517544809 GCF_003073215.2 Triticum urartu | reverse complement strand
GATTTGCTCAATGAATTGAATAGTAAAGATAATGATAATGCTGTTAGAGTGGCTACTAGAACTGGTAGAATGACTCAGGAACCTTTGTATCCGGAAGGCCACCCTAAGAGAATTGAGCAAGATTCTCAGAGAAATAATATAGATGCACCCAGTTCGTCTAAAAAGAAGAAAAAGAAAAATGATAGGACTTTGCATGCTTCTAGTGATCCTATTACTGAAACACCTGAGAATCCAAATGATATTTCTATTTCTGATGCTGAAACTCAATCTGGCAATGAACCTAAAACTAGTGATAATGCTAAAAATAATGTTCATGATGATGTTCAACCTAGTAATGATAATGATATAGAAATTGAACCTACTGTTGATCTTGATAACCCACAATCAAAGAATCAACGTTATGATAAGAAAGACTTTGTTGCTAGGAAACATGGTAAAGAAAGAGAGCCTTGGGTTCAGAAACCCATGCCTTTTCGTCCCAAACCGTCCAAGAAAAAGTATGATGAGGATTTTGAGCGCTTTGCTGAAATGATTAAACCTATCTTTTTACGTATGCAATTAACTGATATGCTCAAAACCAATCCTTATGCTAAGTACATGAAAGATATTATTACAAATAAAAGAAAGATACCGGAAGCTGAAATTTCCACCATGCTTGCTAATTATACTTTTAAAGGTGGAATACCAAAGAAACTTGGAGATCCAGGAGTACCCCCTATACCATGCTCCATTAAAAGAAACTATGTTAAAACTGCTTTATGTGATCTTGGAGCCGTTGTTAGTGTTATGCCTCTGTCTTTGTATCGTAGACTTGATTTGAATAAGTTGACCCCTGCTGAAATATCTTTGCAAATGGCTGATAAATAGTAACAAACTAATCATGATTAGCCGTGTCCCCGGTTATGGACAACTTGAGTATCTAGTACTTGAATATCGAGTGAATCTCAACATGTTACCTCTAATTAATGTTGTTGGGTTTTAATTATTTTTAATTGGGATTGAGAATGCTGTCAACCATTCTCAATGTTCAACAACCACCATGATAGTAATTAAATTTATTCCTTTGCAGTAGGGAAAAATTGGCTTTATGCAAAAACCTTATAACCATAGAGCTTTTCCACCAGCCAAATATGCATATAGTGATAGCCATTGTTCATCATTCTCTATGGTGTGAATTTGCCAGTACATTCAATGTACTGACCCGTTTCGGGCTGCAACGTCTCATGTTGCAGGTTTCTTACGACGAGTAAGTGTTACGTTAGGGTTACGATTTCTACACTCAACTTTGCCGTTGGTGTTGATGGGAAACCACAACCTTGTTGCTTCCGCTATATTGGATTGAGGTAATAGTATTTACGTTACTTTATACATGTGATTTACCTCTGTTATAAATCCTTCGAGTACTGTGTGTGTCAGCATACTGATCCAGGGATGACACATAAGCACAGAGACTTGATCCATTCGGGTCGGGTCGCTACTGCATAGGCTTGTCGATCTTTGGCAGGCAATCTCTGAGTTAAAGGGTGATTATTGCTGAGCCGGTGCGGACGGTAGCCCGGCAAGGGATTCTCTTCAGCAGGGGCAGTATTCTGAAAATAGAACCAGGTTTGGTTCCAGTCTTTTGGATGGCTGTGAAGTTTGGCGTGAGGAAAATCAACCTCTTTCCTATTTTGGATTGACACACTGCCAAGTTCAGTATTAGGTCCTTCAGAAAATTCCGTCTGGTGGTTTAAGTGAAAGAGATCTAGAAAGAGGTCGACAGTTGGTTCTTCTTGCAGATAAACCTCACGGAATACTTGGAAATTGCATATGTTGGACACAGAATTTGGTGCAATATCTTGAGGATGAAGTTGGAGCCTGGCAAGAACATCCCGAAATTTTTTTGATCCGGGAGGACTGAAACCTCGAGCTAAATGTTGCAAGAATACAATCACTTCTCCATCTTGAGGTTCAGGGGGGCACTCAGGGCCAGGAACTCGCAAACGAAGGACATCTTTTGAAGCCAAAGCGCCGGTGGTGATATATTCATTGATTTGCGTTTCTGTAATCCGAGACGGAACCCAGTTGCAAGCAACAAATTGTTTCGTCATCTTACAAAGTTTGTAAAAGGAAAATGGACAGTTTACGATTGGCGGTTCGTATGTGTTTGTCAAAATGTTAAACCGACAATTCAAGGTATACGTATGAAGTGAACCGGGCATGGCTGTTCAAAGTCTAGATGGCGGTTTAAGAGAGGGCTAATGACATACGACGAATTATCAACACTAAAGGATAAACTGCCCTTTGGAGGCAGAACCCCAAGTATGGAACAAACAGGTTTCACAAGTTGCAATTATTATTTTGGATCAAACGGTCGCTCTGGAAGGAAAAATTTCTAGACCTAAAACAGTGCAGAGAAGTTCATACACTCAGAGAGAGCTTCCAATCAATGGAAATGAGATCTATTTTTATGCAACATAAGCGCACACAATTGCTGCAGCAGTTCTACGTTGTTTTTACAATCTAAACAGGGTATTGGAGTTGAAAACTAACAAAGGTTTGCATCGGGCGGCGATGACCGCCGACGAACTCAACAAAAAGTTCCAATGCAGATCTGAGAAGGGGAAGGAGAAGAACTCACGGATTTTGACAAGTTGCGGAGCTTCGCCGTCGATTTCTGGTCAGAGTCAGGTCGATGCAGCAGCCTGAGTCGGTGCGGACTGGAAGATCAACGACGGTGGTGGCGATACTTGAGGTCTTCGGGTCGCGAGGAGGAAGACGATGCGGTTTGGAAAGGGAGAAAATGGAAGGCGCCCCGGTTTTATTTATAAGGAAGTGGGATAAAACGGCAGGCGCGAAAATCAAGGAATCGGAGGCGGCAAAAGAGGATGCAACTGTCGCCTCGATCTTCGGGAATTGATTAAAGAGAAGGGAATCTTTATAAAACTTTTTTATACAGGAATGACGTCACAATGATTTACTACAATAAAAGAAGATGACGTCATGGCGGTTCATCAAAGTTCACAGGGAGAAGAAAATATGGCGGTTTACGAGAATTGCTAGAAGTTCAAGAATTGAAGACTGACATGAACAGGTTCAAATCAATCTGGGGCCTAATGTTGAAGATATAACCACTGAGGGTAAACCGCCCAGGAGGGGCGGTTCACCTTCAGTTATACTGAAGCCCAAGGAAACCCAGAAGATGGCGCTTTACGGATGAAGCTTAGAGGCCCAGAGCCCACAGGCGGTTTAGGGCCCATGATAGTAAACCGCCATGATTGTATAAACTTGCATTGTAAGATAAGAAAGAAGAGACCGAGGCGGACACTTGTATGAGCCAGCCTCGGGACTCCGTAGACCAGCCGGGATCCTCTTGAATATATAAAGGGGTGACCCGGCGGCGGTTCAGGGATAGGAAACAACAACTCGAAGCCAGAAAAAGCGGATTCTCTCCCTGGTCTTCGAAACCCCAGCAATACCAATCACAACTAGACGTAGGCTTTCACCTTCATCGAAAGGGCCGAACTAGTATAAACTCCTGTGTCCCTTTGTCTGGTTTAACCCCTTCAAGATAACCCGTAGTGATGGCTCCATGACTAAGTCCTTCCATGAGTACATCTGCCGTGACAATTCCACGACAGGCCTCGATGATGGTACTGACACCGACATCAACACCGACGGCGCCGGCACCTATGGCGGCGCCGAGACCAGCAGGGAAGGTATCGGCGAGGAAGACACCAGCGTGGAAGGTACCAGCGCCGATGCCGCTACTGAAAAGAACAAGCCGAAGAAGCAGAGGATACGAAAACCTAACAAACTAGGGATTGGACGACTAGTGATCACAAAGATGGCAACTGGCAAGTTTTAGCCATTAGAGCCAGAAGAACCTCGCAAGGTGCTATGGGAACCAAGTAGGATGCATCCTACGGGAATGCGCGAGCATCAACGACGATGACTTAAGGAGTAAAGAACATTTGATGCAGTTGCTCCTGACGAAGTTGCAAGAGATTCAAGTTCCCCGACCGGGATGATAGCATAGAACAACCGTGGGATGATCCGAAGATGAAAAATATTAACAATCACGCCATGGGCATGTTCAACAATGATTTGGCCTCCTGGAAAGGGAGAGTGAAACGAGCTATTGAGGCTGAGGAACCCCTGTCCAAGATTTTGGAGGAAAATCCGACACTTACGGAAGAGGAGTTCGAAAAGTTCAAGGACACTTGCGCTACCGAGGCAGCCAAGGCTAAGGCTACGAAATTCAAGAGCCTTCAGCGTAGGAATACGGGGAAGCATCACCTTGGAAACCGTGTCTACCTCAGTAAAAGGCCCATATGGGATAAGGAGGACGCGGAACGTGAAGCTGCGGGTATCCCAGACCCCTTCGCGAAGTTCACCGACCCCTTGGAGTGTGACTTCATCAGGGCTCGCTACATGTGGGACAAGGAAAAGAAGGTTTTTTACACGGACAAGATCACGAGGAAATTGATTAGACTACTGATAATTAATCTTTTACCACCTTACCTTTAGCTCCATATCTAGTCGACTACACATTCCTAAACGGTTCACGCTCCGTCTGCAGGAGAAGCAACACCAGCTTGCAGCCGAATGCCCTACTTCTCTGATGAGGCCCAAGTGGGACAACCCTCTCAACCGGGCCTTGAACGAACTTAAGGGACTCCCTTTGGGCCAGCGGCTGCAATATGGTCGTGTGCATGGCGCTGGAGACGGCGCCACGTGGAAGGTGTTTTACAACGAGGGCCCGGAGGCCAAGAAGCAGAAAAATAAGTTTAGTCAGGCGGACATCGACGCGAAGGTGAAACTTGCGGTCGAGAAAAAAGCAGCTGAGGACGCGAAAAAATAGCCGAGGAGAAATATGTGTTGCTACTGCAAGCACTCAATGCAGCTGTAAATGCCTGTAGAAATGATTTTGCTACTAACTTGGTTCCAGCTATCATCAACTAGACGAAGGAAAATCCAGACAAGACGTTACATGATTTCCCGTTGCCCAGTTTTGTCGGGAGCAACTCCATGAACAACAACACCATCGTACCATCACTTGCTCACGCAACCGGGCCTCCTCTCGCAGCCGCTCCCCCTCATAGTAGCCTGTCCATAGTCTCTGGCGCGCTAGATGGGCCTTCGTCTTTGGCTGAGCTCGACGTCGTCACGGTAATTACATGTCGCACCAACATATATATATATATATATATAGAATATTCCATTTTCGTTGCCTTTCGGATGTTTTACGCCACAGACATATGTGTTTGCAGGCCAAGGAAACCCCGTGCACCATACTCTACTTGATCAAAGGCCAGAAGGTAGACGTGGGAAAGGGGATGATAATGGACCCCTTGCAACCCATGTTCCCCAACCAACCGATCCCCGCAGGGCACATCAGGGTTAGCTTGTCCAGTGTGAAATCGGGGCACAAGCATTTGCCTCCTCCAGTACATCCTGTGAGAGAGGACGATGAGACCCTGCCGCAGATTGGAAACTGCAAGGGTTGGGTGCTGCTATGGCCGAAGAATCTTATTCGTCTGGAGCCGGCCGAGAGCACACCAATAACCACACATCAACAAGCATGTGCGGAGACCACCACCCCGCCTACGCAATTACCAGCTCCTGTAGTGCCGGGTGAGAGCGGCGGACGATGATACGTCTCCCTCGTATCTACCTTTCCAAACACTTTTGCCCTTGTTTTGGACTCTAACTTGCATGATTTGAATGGAACTAACCCAGACTGACGCTATTTTTAGCAGAATTGCCATGGTGTTGTTTATGTGTAGAAACAAAAGTTCTCGGAATGACCTGAAACTTCACGGAGCCACTTTTCAGAAAATAAGAAAAATACCTGCAAAACATGAAGGCCAGGGGGGCCACCACCTCTCCACGAGGGAGGGGGCGTGCCTACCCCCTAGGACGCGCCCCTACCTCATGGGCCCCCTATTGCCTCTCCGACTCCAACTCCAACTCTATATATTGTGTTTTGGGGAGAAAAAAATTAGAGAGAAGAAATCATCGCGTTTTACGATACGGAGCCGCCGCCAAGCCCTAAAACCTCTCGGGAGGGCTGATCTGGAGTCTGTTCGGGGCTCCAGAGAGGGGAATCCGTCGCCATCGTCATCATCAACCACATCACCAATTTCATGATGCTCACCGCTGTGCGTGAGTAATTCCATCATAGGCTTGCTGGACGGTGATGGGTTGGATGGGATCTATCATGTAATGGAGTTAGTTTTGTTAGGGTTTGATCCCTAGTGTCCACTATGTTCTGAGATTGATGTTGCTATGACTTTGCTATGCTTAATGCTTGTCACTAGGGCCCGAGTGCCATGATTTCAGATTTCAACCTATTATGTTTTCATCAATATATGAGTGTTCTTGATCCTATCTTGCAAATCTATAGTCACCTATTATGTGTTATGATCCGTTAACCCCGAGGTGACAATAATTGGGATACTTACCTGTGATGACCGTAGTTTGAGGAGTTCATGTATTCACTATGTATTAATGCTTTGTTCCGGTTCTCTATTAAAAGGAGGCCTTAATATCCCTTAGTTTCCGTCAGGACCCCGCTGCCACGGGAGGGTAGGACAAAAGATGTTATGCAAGTTCTTTTCCGTAAGCACGTATGACTATATTCGGAATACATGCCTACATTATATCAATGAACTGGAGCTAGTTCTATGTCACCCTAGGTTATGACTGTTACATGATGAACCGCATCCGGCATAATTCTCCATTACCGATCCATTGCCTACGAGCTTTCCATATATTGTTCGTCGCTTATTTACTTTTCCGTTCCTATTGCTATCATCACTACAAAATACCAAAACATTGCTTCTACTACTAATACTTGAGAGTATTCTTTGGCTCCCCTTGTGTCGAATCAATAAATTTGGGTTAAATACTTTACCCTCGAAAACTGTTGCGATCCCCTATACTTGTGGGTTATCAAGACTATTTTCTGGCGCTGTTGCCGGGGAGCATAGCTCTATTCTTTGAGTCACTTGGGATATATATCTGCTTATCATTATGAAGAACTTGAGAGATCCAAAAATCAAGATTTATCCCTCAACTACGAGGGGCGGCAAGGAACTGCCATGTAGCTCTGCACTTGATTCACCTTCTGTTTTGAGTAAGCTTGCGACACCTACACCTGCTTCTGCTATTCGTTCTGATATGTCGCATGAGTGATGATGCCACTTGTGCTATGCATGTTAGTTATGATGAAACTAACACTATCCCTGATACTACTGTGCCACTTTGTGATTGTCTTGATGAACAACTTGCTAGGGCTAGAGAGATTGAAAATATTGAATCTGATGATACTGATGAAAGTGATGATGAAGAATCACTTGTTATTCCTACGGGTTATGTTTATGATCAAGAAGCTTCTTTAGCTATTTTAGCTTGCAAAAATAGAAAGTATTCTTGGAAGACCCTTTTTGAATGCTGCAGGGGCTGTTATTGATTGCACTAAAGGCAATGTCACTTTTCATGTTAATGGTAATGAGCATACGGTACACTTTCCGAGGAAACAAACTCAAGTTCATAGTATCAACTCTATTGGTAAAATTCCATCGATTATATTTGGAGGTTTTGAATTTCCTCTTCCTACTGTCAAGAAGAAATATGATATTCTTATTATTGGGGATGTGCATATCCCCGTTGAGGTAACATAGTGTTATTCGAAATTTCCCCGGTTACACATGTTATTCGAAATGAGTTCGTTAACAAGACTTGATTAACTTTGTTAGTGGATTCCTTTTTGATGATCATGATATGGATGAAACTAGAAGGCACAACCTTCTGTACCCCACTTTTACTTTCTGATAATTATATTAAATAAAATAATAAAAGTTCTCCAAATGCCCTGAAATTTAAATATGATTTTTTCTATAATATTTGAGAATATTTGGCACCGAGAACACAGCAGGGGGGTCAACCACCTGCCCACGAGGGTGGAGGGCGTGAAGGAAATATGCCCTAGAGTCAATAATAAAGTTATTATTTATTTCCTTATATCATGATAAATGTTTATTGTTCATGCTAGAATTGTATTAACCGGAAACATAATACGTGTGTGAATACATAGACAAACAGAGTGTCACTAGTATGCTTCTACTTGACTAGCTCGTTGATCAAAGATAGTTATGTTTCCTAACCATAGACATGAGTTGTCATTTGATTAACGGGATCACATCATTAGGAGAATGATTTGATTGACATGACCCATTCCGTTAGCTGAGCACACGATTGTTTAGTATGTTGCTATTGCTTTCGTCATGACTTATACATGTTCCTATGACTATGAGATTATGCAACTCCGGTTTACCGGAGGAACACTTTGTGTGCTACCAAATGTCACAACGTAACTGGGTGATTATAAAGGTGCTCTACAGGTGTCTCCGAAGGTACATATTGTGTTGGCGTATTTCGAGATTATGATTTGTCACTCCGATTGTCGGAGAGGTATCTCTGGGCCCTCTCGGTAATGCACATCACTTAAGCCTTGCAAGCATTTCAACTAATGAGTTAGTTGCGGGATAATGTATTACGGAATGAGTAAAGAGACTTGCCAGTAACGAGATTGAACTAGGTATTGAGATACCGACGATTGAATCTCGGGCAAGTAACATACCGATGACAAAGGGAACAACGTATGTTGTTTTGCGGTTTGACTGATAAAGATCTTCGTAGAATTTGTAGGAGCCAATATGAGCATCCAGGTTCCGCTATTGGTTATTGACCGGAGGCATGTCTTGGTCATGTCTACATAGTTGTCGAACCCGTAGGGTCCGCACGCTTAATGTTTCGATGATGGTTATATTATGAGTTTATGAGTTTTGATGTACCGAAGGTTGTTAGGAGTCCCGAATGTGATCACGGACATGATGAGGAGTCTCGAAATGGTCGAGACATAAAGATTGATATATTGGAAGCCTATATTTGGATATCGGAATTGTTCCGGGTGAAATCGGGATTTTACCGGAGTACCGGGGGTTACCGGAACCTCCCCGAGGGCTCAATGGGCCTACATGGTCCTTAGTGGAAATAGAGGGAAGCAAGGGGAGTGTGGGGCGCCCCCCAAGGCCCAAACTGAATTGGTTTAGGGCAAGGGGGGCCGGCCCCCTCTTTCCTTCTCCTCATCTCCCTTTCCTTCCCCCTCTCCTACTCCTACTAAGAATAGGAGGAATCCTACTCCTAGTGGGAGTAGGACTCCCCCTCGGCACGACTCTCCCTGGCCGGCTGCCTCCTCCCCTTGCTCCTTTATATACGTGGCCAGGGGGGCACCCCATAGACACAACAATTGATCAGTTGATCTTTTAGCCGTGTGCGGTGCCCCCCTCCACCATAGTCTACCTCGATAATACTGTAGCGGTGCTTAGGCGAAGCCCTGCGTTAGTAGAACATCAACATCGTCACCACCCCGTCATGCTGACGAAACTCTCCCTCAACACTCGGCTGGATCGGAGTTCGAGGGACGTCATCGGGTTGAATTTGTGCTGAACTAGGAGGTGCCATGCGTTTGGTACTTGATCGCTCGAATCATGAAGACGTACGACTACATCAACCACGTTGTGCTAACGCGTCCGCTTTCGGTCTACGAGGGTACATGGACAACACTCTTCCCTCTCGTTGCTATGCATCACCATGATCTTGCGTGTGCGTAGGATTTTTTTTGAAATTACTACGTTCCCCAACAGTGGCATCCGAGCCATGTTTTATGCGTTGATGTAATATGCACGAGTAGAACACAAGTGAGTTGTGGGCGATATAAGTCATACTGCTTACCAGCATGTCACACTTTGGTTTGGCGGTATTGTTGGATGAAGCGGCCCGGACCGACATTACGCGTACGCTTACGCGAGACTGGTTCTACCGACATGCTTTGCACACAGGTGGCTGGCGGGTGTCAGTTTTTCCAACTTTATTTGAACCGAGTGTGGCTATGCCTGGTCCTTGCGAAGGTTAAAACAGAACCAACTTGACAAACTATCGTTGTGGTTTTGATGCGTAGGTAAGAACGGTTCTTGCTCGGCCCGTAGCAGCCACGTAAAACTTGCAACAACAAAGTAGAGGACGTCTAACTTGTTTTTGCATGGCATGTTGTGATGTGATATGGTCAAGACGTGATTAGATATAAGTTGTTGTATGAGATGATCATGTTTTGTTGAAGTTATCGGCAACTGGCAAAAGCCGTATGGTTATCTCTCTATTTCATAAGATGCAAGCACCAAATAATTGTTTTACTTTATCGCTATGCGATAGCAATAGTTGCAAGAGCAAATGTTGGCGAGACGACCATGTGATGACACATTGATATAGATCAAGATGATGGAGATCATGGTGTCATGCCGATGACGATGGAGATCATGACGATGCTTTTGGAGATGGAGATCAAAGGCACAAGATGATGATGGCCATATCATGCCACATATTATGATTGCATGTGATGTTTATCTTTTATACATCTTATTTTGCTTAGTTCGGCGGTAGCTTTATAAGATAATATCTAACTAAATTATCAAGGTATAAGTGTTCTCCCTGAGTATGCACTGTTGCGAAAGTTCTTCGTGCTGAGACACCACGTGATGATCGGGTGCGATAGGCTCTACGTTCAAATACAATGGGTGCAAAACAGTTGCACACGCAGAATACTCAGGTTAAACTTGACGACCCTAGCATATAACAGATATGGCCTCGGAACACGGAGACCGAAAGGTCGAGCGTGAATCATATAGTAGATATGATCAACATAGTGATGTTCACCATTGAAACTACTCCATCTCACATGATGATCGGACATGGTTTAGTTGATTTGGATCACGTGATCACCTAGAGTATTAGAGGGATGTCTATCTAAGTGGGAGTTCTTAGGTAATATGATTAATTGAAGTTAAATTTATCATGAACTTAGTCCTGGTAGTATTAGCATATTTATGTTGTAGATCAATAGCTCGCGTTGTTGCTTTCATATGTTTTATTTTTGATATGTTCCTAGAGAAAACTAAGTTGAAGGATGTTAGTAGCAATGATGCGGATTGGATCCGTGATCTGAGGTTTATCCTCATTGCTGCACAGAAGAATTATGTCCTTGATGCACCGCTAGGTGACAAACCTATTGCAGGAGAAGATGTATATGTTATGAACGTTTGGCTAGCTCAATATGATGACTACTTTATAGTTTAGTGCACCATGCTTAACGGCTTAGAATCGGGACTTCAAAGACGTTTTGAACGTCATGGGCCATATGAGATGTTCCAGGAGTTGAAGTTAATAATTCAAGCAAATACCCGAGTTGAGAGATATGAAGTCTCCAACAAGTTCTATAGCTAAAAAATGGAGGAGAATAGCTCAAGCAGTGAGCTTGTGCTTAGATTGTCTGGGTACTACAATCGCTTGAATCAAGTGGGAGTTAATCTTCCAGATAAGATAGTGATTGATAGAGTTCTCTAGTCACCATCACCAAGTTGCTTGAACTTCATGATGAACTATAGTATGCAAGGGATGACGAAAACGATTCCCGAGCTCTTCGTGATGTTGAAATCGACGAAGGTAGATATCAAGAAAGAGCATCATGTGTTGATGATTGACAAGAACACAAGTTTCAAGGAAAGGGCAAAGGGAAATAAATGGAACTTCAAGTAGAATGACAAGCAAGTTGTCACTCCCGTGAAGCAGCCCAAAGCTGGACCAAAGCCTGAAACTGAGTGCTTCTACTGCAAAGGAAATAATCACTGGAAGCAGAAATTCCCTGAATATTTGGTGGATAAGAAGGATGGCAAAGTGAACAAAGGGTATATTTGATATACAGGTTATTGATGTGTGCCGTACTAGTGTTTATAGTAGCCCCTGAGTATTTGATACTTGTTCGGTTGCTAAGATTAGTAACTCGAAACAGGAGTTACATAATAAACAGAGACTAGTTAAGGGTGATATGATCATCATCGCACACTCCCTATACTTTCGGGATTAGTGTTAAACCTAAAATAAATGTTATTTAGTGTTTGCGTTGAGCATGGATATGATTGGATCATGTTTATTGTAATACGGTTATTCATGTAAGTTAGAGAATAATTGTTGTTCTGTTTACATGAATAAAACCTTCTATGGTCATACACCCAAAGAAAATGGTTTGTTGGATCTCGATCGTGGTGATACACATTTTCATAATATTGAAGCCAAAAGATGCAAAGTTAATAATGACAGTGCAACTTATTTCTGGCATTGCCGTTTAGGTCATATTGGTGTAAAGCGCATGAAGAAAATCCATGCTGATGGGCTTTTGGAATAACTTGATTATGAATCAGTTGATGTTTGCGAACCATGCCTCGTGGGAAAGATGACTAAGACTCCGTTCTCTGGAACAATGGAGCAAACAACATATTTGTTGGAAATCATACATACTGATGTATGTGGTGTCGTGGATCTAAGACTGACATTAGAATGGGGGGTAGGTATGAGGAGGCAAGATCCTAGTTTTGGAATAGTTGTACGCACAAGTTTTATGAGTTCAGGCCCTTCTCGGAGGATGTAACAGCCCTACGTCTCGGTGCCCTGAGGTGGTCGACTGGATTATACGTGTGTGTGTGTGTTTACAAAAGTGCGAACCCCTGTCCCAGAGGAGGGGGTGGCTTGTATAGAGTGCGCCAGGACCCCAGCTTCCCTCCGTTACACAGGGTTCAATGTTCATAAAGGTGGGGCATTACTGGTAACCACTAGTAGAAAAAGGGTCAAACGTGAAGCACATTAGTGCCTGTTTGAATTTGAGCCGGCACTAATGTGTACATTAATGCCGGTTCCAACGGCTAGCCAGGCCGCTGTCATTAGTACCGGTTCGTGGCGAACCTTTAGCACCGGTTCGTGCCACGAACCAGTACTAAAGTGAGTGGTGGCAGGATGTTGTCAGTCCGGGGGCCCTCCAGCTCCTTTAGTACTGGGTCGTATCACGAACCGGTACTAAAGGTCGTCCTACATAGACCCTTCGTCCACCCGAGCTCGCTCTGTTCTTCCCCTTTCCCCTCTCCTCTCTATTCTTTTCCCTCTTCCTCTCAAGCTCATCACACATTTTTCCCAAGATTTGAAGGCCCCCATCCATTCAAATGATCACAAAGGTTAGCACCTCTTTCCTTTCAATGATTTATATAGTGATTGATTTTTGAGTTTAGTAATTTGGGAGGAATTATATATATGTGCTAGTATTTGATTTATATGCAATTTGAGGTCAAAATAACACTTAGTTTGCATATGTAGGTGTGGTTTACTTAGTACCTTCTAAATCTCCGTCGTAACCACCGTCGATCGCTCGCAACGTCCCGTCGCCGACACCACCTTGTGGTGAGCCTCTTGTTCATGAAGTTTTATATAAAAAAATGATGTTTGTGTGATTTGGATATATAGTTACTCGTATAATTATCTTACCCATACGTTGTTTGTTATGCATAGTGCCATGGTTTTGATATCTGTCCCTGTCGGCCCTCGTCCGGGTTATGATTCGGATGTGGTATATTCTCTTTTATAACTATTCATTGCATTTCGTGTTTATGACAAATTATGCCCATCAATTTGACATAGATATTTGTATGTGGGAGGTAGTTGAACCCGAAATTCCAACCGACCCTATTGTCGAGAGGTTAAATTTAGTTGAAAGAGAAAACGAGGATTTGAAGGAAAAATTGAAAAGAATTGAGGGGGAGAAGATGGAATTGGAGTTGCATGTTGCCGATGTCGTCGATGATCACAAGATTAAGATGGAGAAAATGCGCTTGAAGATTAGAAAGATTAGAAAATATGCCATTCATAGCGAGGCTTGGTATCATTATGCTGTTGGATCAATTGTTACCTTAGTTGCGATCTTGATCGCATTTGTTGTTGCATTTAAATTCTTTAGCTAGAGAGTTATTTGTTTGTTGCATTGAAGTGTTGTATGCTCTTTATGTATGAACTTTATGTATTGTATTAATTTTATGTTTTCGGTGCTATGTATTGAAGATGAGCCGGCAATGGATGTACGATGACCGATGCTCTCCCGAGTTCATTAATGGCGTGCGTACTTTTCTGCTTGCGGCTAAGGCAAACAAGCGAGCGGATGGTTTTATGCATTGTCCATGTGCTGGCTGTAAGAATGGTCGCAATTACTCTACGTCAAGAACCATTCACGTCCACCTGTTTGAGTCCGGTTTCATGCCCCACTATAATGTTTGGACCAAGCATGGAGAAAGAGGGGTTATGATGGAAGACAATGAAGAAGAAGAGGACGACGACAGCTATCCTGGCCATGGGTTCCCTGAATACGATGATACAACAATGAGGGAAGAAGCTGAGCCGGTAATGCGGGAAGAAGCTGAGCCGGCAATGCGGGAAGAAGCTGAAGAAGAGGCATCGGATGAGCCCGTTGATGATCTAGGTCGGGCCATTGCCGATGCAAAGAGAAACTGCGCAAGTGATTTGGAGAAGAAGAAGTTGCAGCACATGTTAGAGGATCATAAAAAATTGTTGTACCCGAATTGTGAAAGTGACAAGAAAAAGCTGGGCACCACACTGGAATTGATGCAATGGAAGGCAAAGAATGGTGTATCTGACAAGGGATTTGGAAAGTTGCTGGTAATGATAAAGGATATGCTTCCAAAGGACAACAAATTGCCCGAGAGTATGTACCAAGCAAAGAAGGCTGTCTGCCCTCTAGGATTAGAGGTGCAGAAGATACATGCATGCCCTAATGATTGCATCCTCTACCACGGTGAGTACGAGGATTTGAACGTTTGCCCGGTATGGGCTGCATTGCGCTATAAGATCAGCCGCAATGACCCTGGTGTTGTCAAGGGCGAGTGCCCCAGGAAGAAGATTCCTGCCAAGGTGATGTGGTATGCTCCCATAATACCACGGTTGAAATGTTTGTTCCAAAACAAAGAGCATGCCAAGGCGATGCGATGGCACAGAGAAGACCGTAAGAAAGACGGAAAGTTGAGAGTACCCGCTGACGGGTCGCAGTGGAGAAAAATCGAAAGAAAGTACAGGAAGGAGTTTGCAGATGACGCAAGGAACGTATGGTTTGGTCTAAGCGCAGATGGCATTAATCCTTTTGGGGAGCAGAGCAGCAACCATAGCACCTGGCCTGTGACTCTATGTTTGTATAACCTTCCTCCTTGGTTGTGCATGAAGCGGAAGTTCATTATGATGCCAGTGCTCATCCAAGGCCCTAAGTAACCCAGCAACAACATTGATGTGTACCTAAGGCCATTAGTTGAAGAACTCTTACAACTGTGGAATGGAACAGGTGTATGTGAGTGGGATGAGCCCATGGGGGAAGAATTTGACCTAAAGGCGTTGCAGTTCGTGACCATCAATGATTGGCCTGCTCTCAGTAACCTTTCAGGACAGACAAACAAGGGATACCGCGCATGCATGCACTGTTTGGACGATACCGACAGTATATATTTGGCTAATTGTAAGAAGAATGTGTACCTGGGACATCGTCGATTTCTTCCGAGCAGGCATCCCGTAAGAATGAAAGGCAAGCATTTCAAAGGTGCGGCGGATCACCGGACGAAGCCTCGCCATCATACTGGTGGTGATGTACATGATATGGTCAAGGATTTGAAGGTGGTCTTTGGAAAGGGTCCTGGTGGACAACCTGTTCTGAATGACGCTGACGTACGCGCACCCAGGTGGAAGAAGAAATCTATATTTTGGGACCTGCCCTATTGGAAAGACCTAGAGGTCCGCTCCGCAATCGACGTGATGCACGTGACGAAGAATCTTTGTGTGACCCTGCTTGGATTCTTGGGCGTGTATGGGAAGACAAAAGATACACCTGAGGCACGGGAGGACCAGCAACTTATGCACGGAAAAGACGGCATACATCAGTGTCATGCAAGCTACGCTCTTACCAAAGAAGAGAAGGAAATCTTCTTTGAATGCCTACTTAGTATTAAGGTACCGTCTGGCTTCTCATCGAATATAAAGGGAATAATAAACATGGCAGAGAAAAAGTTCCAGAACCTAAAGTCTCATGACTGCCACGTGATTATGACGCAACTGCTTCTGGTTGCATTGAGGGGCTTTCTGCCGGAAAACGTTCGATTAGCCATTGTGAAGCTATGTGCATTTCTCAATGCAATCTCTCAGAAGGTAATCGATCCAGAAATCTTACCAAGGTTAGAGAATGATTTGGTGCAATGTCTTGTCAGTTTCGAGTTGGTGTTCCCACCATCCTTCTTCAACATCATGACGCACGTCCTAGTTCACCTATGCGAAGAGATTAACGTTTTGGGTCCTGTATTTCTACACAATATGTTCCCCTTTGAGAGGTTCATGGGAGTCTTAAAGAAATATGTTCATAACCGTGCTAGGCCAGAAGGAAGCATCTCCAAGGGCCATGAAAATGAGGAGGTCATTGAGTTTTGTATTGACTTTATTCCTGACCTTAAGCCGATTGGTGTTCCTAAATCGCGGCATAAGGGCAGACTGGATGGAAAAGGCACGCTAGGAGGGGAACAAATAATATGTATGGACGGACATTCTCTCACTGAAGCACACTACACAGTTCTACAGAATTCCGCCTTGGTGGCTCCGTATATGGATGAACACAAGAATTTGCTACGCTCCAAACACCCGGAGCGGTCTGATGACTGGATTACACGTGAACAAACCAGGAGTTTCGCCAGTTGGTTGCAGACACGCACCATGCATGACACCTCTATTGAAGATGACTTGTACTTGTTGTCCCAGTTACCATCTTCGAATATAATGACTTTCAAAGGGTACGAGATAAATGGTAATACATTTTACACGATCGCCCAAGATAAGAAGAGCACCAACCAAGACAGTGGTGTCTGCTTTGATGCAGAAACCAAGACAGGAAAGGAAACATATTATGGTTATATACAGGACATATGGGAACTTGACTATCGACGTGGTTTGAAGGTCCCTTTGTTTCGGTGCAAATGGGTCAATATGACACGAGGCTGGGTAACGGAAGACCCGCAGTACGGAATGACAACAGTGGATCTCAACAATCTTGCGTATGCAGACGAACCATTCGTCCTAGCCAATGATGTGGCACAGGTTTTCTATGTGAAGGACATGTCTACCAAGCCAAGAAAAAGAAAAGATAAGGAAGCGAATGCATCGTACGATGAGCCAAAGCGGCACATAGTTCTTTCTAGGAAGAGAAACATCGTGGGAGTGGATGACAAGACAGACATGTCAGAATATTATGAAAAGTTTGATGAAATTGCTCCATTCACAGTGAATATTAACCCGAGCATCCCGTTAAATGATGAACATTTTCCATGGTTACGGCACAAAGGGACATACGTGAAGAAAAAGTTTCAAACCCAAAGATCTGGGATGTGATTGGCTTCACTATCATCACTTTCTTCTGTGTTTCACACCCAGGAGGGAATCTTTGTAATAGTTAGGGTAGTTATGTGTTTTGGCATTTGAAACACGAAGAAATTTTATGTGCAAACAAATTCTTTCATGCCTTTACTTATTTTTTTAAGCTAAATGACCCTGAAACTGAAAAGCATTTCAAATGAACTCAGAAAAGGTTGAAAGTTGGAATGGTATCATAATTTCACCCACATAGCATGTGCAAAAAAGTAGAGAGGGTTACCGCAAAAACAGGATGCACTTCGTGTACTAAATGGACAATCTCTTTCGAAGTATCAGGGTTTCGGACGAAAACTCAACCGTTACAAAAGGCATTTCATTTTTTGAAATAACCTAAGCATTACCAAATTGAATATAATGATAAAACACACTAATATTAAACATAAGAAAAAAGAATCACTGAAAAATCTATTCTCAAAGTTAAGTTATTCACAAACTAGTGATTCACACAAATTTCAAATAAATTAAAATTTAAACTATTCAAATTTGTAAACTACCGGTACTAACAGAAAGTTTGTATCTTTTTGTACCTAAAGCAAAAATATTCACAAAGAAACTCTAAATACAGGAAAAAAACTCAAACAAAAATAAATAAAGCAAAAAAAATAAGAAAAAAGGCCCACCTACTGCGCCACAGCGCCCTGCAAACGACTAGAAACCCAACCTGTTGTTAGCCCAGGATGCAGGCCCGCAAAGGCCCAGTAGGCCCCCAGGGAAGCATAGAACATTTAGGCCCAGTAGGCCTGCTTTGGAGAGGAGCTCGAGGGAGCTACCGCATTGGGGCTTATAAACCAGTGCAGACGCCCCTCGGCTAGCGAGGTGGGACTAAACATTTCGCACCGCACCTGCGCCAGCGCACCCCCTTTAGTACCGGGTGGTGGCTCAAACCAGTACTAAAGGGGGGGGTCTTTAGTACCGGTTGGAGCCACCACCCGGTACTAAAGAGGTGCGGTTCCCGCCGCTTGGCCTGGCCAAAACAGGCCTTTAATACCAGTTGGTGGCTCCAACCGGCACTAAAGGTCCATCCTATATAACTAAACGCTTCAAAAATTTCAGTTTCTCATCTGCTTCTTCTCCTCTGCCCTGTCGCCCGCCGCCCCCGTCTCCATATCCCTCGTCGCCGCCCTGTCCCCGTCGTCCCCGTCCCCGTCGTCCCCATCGTCACCGCCGTGCCGTCCCGGCCCGTCCCGCATCGTCCCCGTCCCCGTCATCGCCGCCCCGTCCCCGTCGTCGCCGCCCCGGCCCGTCCCCGTCGTCTCCGCCCCGTCCCTGTCCCCGTCGTTGCCATCCCCGTCATCGCCGCGCCCGTCGCCGTCCCCGTCGCCGCCCCCCGTCGCCTCTTGCCTCGCCGGTGAGCGCAGACACACACACATACATTTTTTTAGTTTTTTAGTTATAGAAATGGTTATAAAAATGTTAGAAATTTTTTTTTTAGTTATAGAAATAGTTAGTTATATAGCATTGTTAGAAATGTTATAGAAATGTTATAATTGTTACAAATTTTTCTGTTTTTTTGTTATAGAAATAGTTATAAAATAGTTAGAATTGTTAGAAATTTTTCTGTTTTTTAGTTATAGAAATAGTTATAAAAAAGTTATAATTTTTTTCTTTTTTTAGTTATAGAAATATTAGAAATGTTATACAAATGTTAGTTATATATATAGAAATGTTATAATTTTTTTTTCTGTTTTTTAGTTATAGAAATATTAGAAATGTTATAGAAATGTTAGTTATATAGCATTGTTAGAAATGTTATAGGAATGCTAGTTATATAGAAATGTTAGAAATTTTAGTTATCAAAATCCAATCATTAAAAAAATGTTACTTTTTGCGGGCATATAGCTAGTATTTGTTCTCGACGATGCCCGGCCCGCATCCTCGCCGTCGACCCGTCCGCGACGACGTCCGGCTGACCCATGTACGGGACTGGGCTCCGCCAGGCTGGCACTGGGAGGTGCTGCCTGGAGGGGCGCGCCGCTTGATGTGGAACCCGGCCCCGGGTCCCATCGTCGACCCTGATCTCGTTTGGTGGCGTTCGCGTGGGCCAGTTTCGGTGCGGAGGGAGCCGGCCCCGCCGGAAGTGGTACGTCGCCGTGTCAGGGAGGAGGACGAGCACGTCCATCGCTACATGGTTTCGTTAGAGGGCGACAGGTTCTCCAATACCTGGCAGTTTCTTCAGGGATTTCACTTCAGCTATGATGCTGTGAGGGTTCCTTCTCTTTGGGTGTCCACCGCCCGCGCTGCAGGAATCGCGAGTGTCCTAGATTCTTCTGTAGTATTCGATTTTTATTAGCTGCCTAGCTAGTGATGTACTTGATATACAATATTCGAGACGATGTATTCGAGATTATATATTATTCGAGGCGATGTATTCGAGATTACATCTATTATTCGAGACGATGTATTCGAGATTATATCTATTATTCGAGACGATGTATTCGAGACGACGAATTCGAGAATATATTCGATGATGCTTATTATGTACTATGATTGATTCAGTTTTTCCTTATTAATTGATTGCATCCATGCATTGTAATTTGAATATATTTCTTTTGGATTAGTTAAACAAAACCTATGGCGGACCATACCGGCAGAGAGGGAGAAGAGGCCCTGTTCAATATCATACGCAATCCTCGCGGGCCAGATAATGATCGGAATGAAGAAGATTATGACGGCTCCGAATATCTAAACAACACCGGGGAGGGTGATATGATATTCGATCGCGACGACCGAATTGATTGAGTCATGAACTATGAACATGACGAAGAAAATGTTGATCTTGAAACAACAAAGACCGGCGAGGTATATATATTTATATAAGTAGGCATCTGGTGATCATCACATGTTTTAAATGACTTGAAGATATATTAACGAATCGATCTTTCTTCTTTCAGCCATCCGGATCGAGCAAATCTTCAGGCAACAGGACGAAACGAGGCCCAAACAAAAAGTTGAAGGAGGGCGTAAAGTACAATATCGAGGCAATCAGACCTAATGGCGAACCATTCGCGCCTAAGAAGATTGCGGATAAGTTCGTTCGTCAGTGCGGAGTTCTTGTGAAGGACCAACTCCCGATCTCCCTTCAAGAATGGAGAGAGCCATCAAAGCCACGTCTAGGAGTTACTTTTGTCGACGATAGACAAAAACATTTGCTTTGGGAAACGCTCATGGAACATTTCACCCTACCAAATCATTTCACAAATGCAGATGTGGAGAAAGTCAAGGACGCTGCTCTTAGGAAGATGGCGGTTGCATTCAAGAACCACAAGATTCGTGAATGGGCCAAGTACGTCAATGAAGGAAGGAAGACTCCAGTATTCGAGGGAACACTAGTGAACCAAAGTGCTCATTGGGACGATTTCGTGAAATTCAAGGATTCAGAATTATCTAAGGAACGGTCGAGAATAAACAAGGCCAATGCCGCAAAAAAGGATAAGTTCCATAAGCTGGGGCCAGGTGGCTATGCGGTGGGAATGCCTAAGTGGGATAAGTCTGAGAAAGAGATGCTGGATGCAGGTGTCACTCCAGAAACATTGAGCTGGCCCCCCAGGTGCAGGACTTGTTCTATGCGCATGGGGGGAGTTGGACCCGAAGACAGGCAAAGTTTCCAAGAAGGCATGTCTGGACGGAGCCGAAGGTAAGCTACTTGTTGCAATAGAAGAGGCTCGATCCGGGTTGTTCGAGCCCAACAGAGAGAACGATGAGCTTACGCGTGCCCTGGGAAATCCTGAACACCCGGGAAGAACACGAGACATGGGCGTTATTCCATGGTATGAGGGGTTTTCGGATTGGAACGCCGACTACAGAACCCGTGCGGGAAATAAGATTGCGGAGGAGAAGAAGAGGAAGATGGAGGAGGAGCAGAGGAAGCTAGACTATGAACGCCTTCAAGGCCTAGAATCAGCGCACGCGGACTTGGCAATCAAATTCCAGTGGCAGCAGGAGCAGATCGACTCACTTAGCCAGCAAAGGGGGTCTCAGTAGCTAGCGGATGATCCACCAATGGATAGCACCGTCCCATCCATGCCGAGAAGCAGCGTGGGTTCCGCCCCGGGCGACGCATTGCTAGATAGCTACCAAGTGGATGACATCATGGAGAACACTAACTGCGAGCTACACTTCAAAATGAAGAACATATCCATGAAGGTGGCGGACGCCCTTGCTTTTACAAACCCCCCGAGGCAACCTTCCATTGCAACCCGATTCCAGCGGGCTATGCTCGTGTCTTGGTTGATGAGGTGGTGGACCAATATTCGGGGCTAGAGCTTGACATTCCTGGAGGTGACGATGAGCACACGCTAGGAGAGGCCAACCATCGTATCATCCTATGGAGAAAGGATTGCATCATCTTTCGAATGCCACCGACAACGCGTCATCCAACTCCTCGTCGCAGTCCGCCACCGAGTCAGCAGACTCCCACTCCTCCAAGTCCACCAACGCGTCAGGCTACTCCTCCTCCAAGTCCGGCACAGCTTCAGGCCACTCCTCCTCCAAGTCCGGCAAAGCGTCAGGCCACTCCTCCTCCAAGTCCAGCACAACTTCAGGCCACTCCTCCTCCAAGTCCGGCACAGCTTCAGGCCACTCCTCCTCCTCCAACTCAGCCACGCTAGCTGTCTTCGCCGCCTCAGGAATCACAGAAGAGAGCCGCCTCAGCTATGGTGCGTAGCGGTACAAGTCGAGGTAGTACTGCAGGTACAAGCGATTTCAATATTGGTCGAAGCCTCGCGCCTCTTCCGATAAGGCCTTACGACAAGTCCGAGGAGGAAAACGTAGCCATATCAAAGGCCGAGGTGGAAGCCCATTTTGCACCGAAACCGCCACCGCCGCCAAGGGAGAAAGTGCCTGTGGAAAAGATTGACCACTTCATTCGTATGGCTAGACCACCAGCTCCCAAGCCTGTTGACACAGACTATGAGCGCCACCTTAGGAAGTTAAATCGAGCACGTCTACAGAAAGAGGCGGGCTCGAGCTCGAGCAAATCAGTTGGCAAAAAATGCGGTAAAACCGTTCCCCAGCTGGGAGAAGAGGCGGCGCAATCAATCCCCCTGCTTGTTGTGCCAACAACACATGAGATTAGGCGCGCCCAATATTATTGTGGGCAAACCGTTAACATTCCCAGGGTGGGCGATGTGGTAATAACCGAGGAGCATATTGCGCAGGCTGAATCGATCGGGATCATTGTTGGACAGCTCCTCGATATCAAGCCCATGTCTCCGACTAGAGAGGAGGAAATAAAACGTAAATATGCCCGGGCCAACCTTTGGTCGAGCCAGAGGAGGTCAATAAGCTCCCAACGAGAATGTATGCATTGCATCAATGGTACATGGACATTACCAAGATTTCCAATCGAGAGTCCCTCATGGTGACTGTCAACGAGGAGCATTACTACCATAAGAAAGCTATGACCGTTGAGTATTCAGAACTTTTTCAGCTATACAATAAAGATGCACTCGACAAATCTATCGTTAGTTGCTATTGTCTGTAAGTGATTTCTTTCTGTAATTTAAGTCTCAAGCTAGCTGATCATTTTGATCAATCATTACTTGTAATTATCCTCACTATATTCTTTTCTGTGGTATTATGCAGGATGAAGATTTATGAAATGAAAAAAGGTGGACACTATGGCATTGGGTTCGTTGACCCAAATACCATTAATGAATACACATGGAAAATAGATCCATATCACGCAAAATGTGTAGAGGAAAGCATGCTACAATTCTTCAAGGAACTCAAATAAAGCAAGTGACTACAGCATCGTGAAGGGGATAGTCAACAGTTAATTTCAATCATTATGAACAATATCTCGGCCTATTTAATTAGTTCGTCATTTCCTGATAAAAACTATTTAATAACCCATTTATTCATTTTCTTTGTCGGCGGGCAGGGTTTGGGCAAAGTTCATCAGGGTCACTCCAGGCCCATGGAAACAAAGTCTGAAATGGTATCGACCCAAGGTAAGTAATTAAGTAGTACTAGCTAGCTGCCATCTCTTTAATTATCATGCTTGATTAATTATTATCTGATCAAAATTCCATTCTCGTAAAGGCCCTGAAGCAGGCGCCGGGGAATTATCTATGTGCATACTACGTTTGCGAGAACATTCGCATGATGGCGTCCGAAAGGAGCAAATCTCAAAGACAGGAGTGGGTACGATATCGATTGTCAGAACACTATTCACAATTTTTACACCATTATCGATATCTAGTCACACAACTAATACACATGCATATTGATCTCCTTCTTAACAGTTCAAAGAGGTGCGGGACAAGCTCCTAGCACAGGATGGCATAGAAGCAATTCAAGAAAAAATAGCGGGATTTTTGCTCGACCAGGTCATAGATCCCAAAGGAGAATACTATTACCCGCTACCGCCCCCATGAACCACTTCCAATTGCTATCGTGCTCCGAAGGCACCAATTAGCTAGGCTAATGCCACTGGCTCCGAAGGCACCAATTAGGAGAAATTGTATATATATATATACATGTGTGTATATATGTGTGAATTAATTAATGGTGGTTGTGAGACATTCGACGATATATATATATATATTATGATCGGTTCTACTAGAAGTTCTATTTATATATATGCATAACGTGTACAATATGTAGTAACTTAAAATACCAGCAAACGAAAAAGAAGTAAATGGAAAACACAAAATTAAATGAAAAAGAAATCATAAACCAAAAACCCCCCCAACATTTTAATACCGGTTGGTGACACCAACGGGTACTAAAGGGCTCCCTGCCCCCGAAGCTGGCTCGTGCCACGTGGTTGCCCTTTAGCACCGGTTCGTGCTGAACCGGTACTAAAGGGGGAGGGGGCTTTAGTGCCTACATTTTAGCGCCGGTTACCAAACCGGCACTAAAGGGCCTTATGAACCGGTGCTATTGCCCGTCCATAGTCTCTGGCGCGCTAGATGGGCCTTCGTCTTTGGCTGAGCTCAATGTCGTCATGGTAATTACATGTCGCACCAACATATATATATATATATATATAGAATATTCCATTTTCGTTGCCTTCCTGATGTTTTACGCCACAGACATATGTGTTTGCAGGCCAAAGAAACCCCGTGCACCATACTCTACTTGATCAAAGGCCAGAAGGTGGACGTGGGAAAGGGGATGATAATGGACCCCTTGCAACCCATGTTCCCCAACCAGCCGATCCCCGCTGGGCACATCAGGGTTAGCTTGTCCAGTGTGAAATCGGGGCACGAGCATTTGCCTCCTCCAGTACATCCTGTGAGAGAGGATGACGAGACCCTACCGCGGATTGGAAACTGCAAGGGTTGGGTGCTGCTATGGCCAAAGAATCTTATTCATCTGGAGCCGGCCGAGAGCACACCAATAACCACATATCAACAAGCATGTGCGGAGACCACCACCCCGCCTACGCAATTACCAGCTCCTGTAGTGTCGGGTGAGAGCGGCGGACGATGATACGTCTCCCTCGTATCTACTTTTCCAAACACTTTTGCCCTTGTTTTGGACTCTAACTTGCATGATTTGAATGGAACTAACCCGGACTGACGCTATTTTCAGCAGAATTGCCATGGTGTTATTTATGTGTAGAAACAAACGTTCTCGGAATGACCTGAAACTTCACGGAGCCACTTTTCAGAAAATAAGAAAAATACCTGCAAAAGATGAAGGCCAGGGGGGCCACCACCTCTCCACGAGGGTGGGGGCGCGCCTGCCCCCTAGGGCGCGCCCCCCTACCTCGTGGGCCCCCTATTGCCTCTTCGACTCCAACTCCAACTCTATATATTGTGTTTCGGGGAGAAAAAAATTAGAGCGAAGAAATCATTGTGTTTTACGATACGGAGCCGCCGCCAAGCCCTAAAACCTCTCGGGAGGGCTGATCTGGAGTCTGTTCGGGGCTCCAGAGAGGGGAATCCGTCGCCATCGTCATCATCAACCATCCTCCATCACCAATTTCATGATGCTCACCGCTGTGCGTGAGTAATTCCATCGTAGGCTTGCTGGACGGTGATGGGTTGGATGGGATCTTTCATGTAATCGAGTTAGTTTTGTTAGGGTTTGATCCCTAGTGTCCACTATGTTCTGAGATTGATGTTGCTATGACTTTGCTATGCTTAATGCTTGTCACTAGGGCCCGAGTGCCACGATTTCACATGTCAACCTATTATGTTTTCATCAATATATGAGTATTCTTGATCCTATCTTGCAAATCTATAGTCACCTATTATGTGTTATGATCCGTTAACCCCGAGGTGACAATAATCGAGATACTTACCTGTGATGACCGTAGTTTGAGGAGTTCATGTATTCACTATGTGTTAATGCTTTGTTCCGGTTCTCTATTAAAAGGAGGCCTTAATATCCCTTAGTTTCCGTAAGGACCTCGCTACCACGGGAGGGTAGGACAAAAGATGTTATGCAAGTTCATTTCCATAAGCACGTATGACTATATTCGGAATACATGCCTACATTATATCAATGAACTGGAGCTAGTTCTATGTCACCCTAGGTTATGACTGTTACATGCTGAACCGCATCCAGCATAATTCTCCATTACCGATCCATTGCCTACGAGATTTCCATATATTGTTCGTCGCTTATATACTTTTCCGTTGCTATTGCTATCATCATTACAAAATACCAAAAACATTGCTTTTACTACTGTTACCTTTTTCTACCGTTACCACTACTATCAAAACTGTTGCGATCCCCTATAGTTGTGGGTTATCAAGACTATTTTCTGGCTCCGTTGCCGGGGAGCATAGCTCTATTCCTTGAGTCACTTGGGATATATATCTGCTTATCATTATGAAGAACTTGAGAGATCCAAAAACCAAGATTTATCCCTCAACTATGAGGGGCGGCAAGGAACTACCATCTAGCTTTGCACTTTATTCACCTTCTGTTTTGAGTTAGCTTGCGACACCTACACCTGCTTCTGCTATTCGTTCTGATATGTCGCATGTTAGTGATGATGCCACTTCTGCTATGCATGATACTTATGATGAAACTACCTCTATGCCTGATACTACTGTGCCACTTAGTGATTTTCTTGATGAACAACTTGCTAGGGCTAGAGAGATTGAAAATATTGAATCTGATGATACTGATGAAAGTGATGATGAAGAATCACTTGTTATGCCTATGGGTTATGTTTATGATCAAGAAGCTTCTTTAGCTATTTTAGCTTGCAAAAATAGAAATGAACTCAAAAGATTATTAGCTAAATGGAGTAAGCAATCTCTAAATGCTAGAATGAAACCTAACCCTGCCTTTTCTACTTCACCTATCTTTGTTACTGATAAGGATTATGAATTCTCTGTTGATCCTGATATAATTACTTTGGTTGAATCTGATCCTTTTTATGGTTATGAATCTGAAACTGTTGTAGCACATCTTCCTAAATTGAATGATATAGCCACTCTGTTCACTAAAGATGAGAGAACTCGTTACTTTTATATCCTTAAAATATTTCCGTTCTCATTAAAGGGTGATGCTAAGATATGGTTTAATTCTCTTGATCCTGGTTGTGTGCGTAGTCCCCAGGATATGATTTATTACTTCCCTGCTAAATATTTCCCTGCTCATAAGAAAAAAGCTGCTTTAAGGGATATATATAATTTTGTGCAAATTGAAGAAGAGAGTCTCCCACAAGCTTGGGGGAGGCTTCTCCAATTACTTAATGCTTTGCCTGATCATCCTCTTAATAGAAATGAAATACTTGATATCTTTTATAATGGACTAACGAATGCCTCCAGAGATTACCTGGATAGTTGTGCTGGTTCTGTTTTCAGGGAAAGAACGCCGAATGAAGATGAAATTCTATTGAATAATATGTTGACAAATGAAAATAATTGGACACCTCCGGAGCCAATTCCTGAGCCTATTCCTAAACCAACTCCGAAGAAGAGGGGTATTCTATTTCTCAGTCTTGAAGATATGCAAGAGGCAAAGAAATCTATGAAAGGAAAAGGTATTAAAGCTGAAGATGTTAAGAATTTACCTCCTATTGAAGAAATATATGGTCTTAATTTACCGCCTGTTGAAGAAACATATAATATTCCTCCATTACCTATTGAAGAAACTCATGGTCTTGGTAACCCGACACAGGTAGTAAAGGTAAATTCTCTCTATAGATATGATAAAGCTGAATTCCCATTTACTAAAATTGCTAGCCCATGCTTAGATGAGTTTGATAAATTTATGGCTAAGCAAGAAGACTTTAATTCCTATTTTGGTAGACAATTGAAATACAATTCAAATATGCTTGAACACTTGGGTGATTATATGGCTAATGTTAAAGGTGAACTTAAACTTATTAGTAAACATGCTTCTATAGTTACCACTCAAGTAGAACAAGTACTTAAAGCTCAAAAGGATTTGCTCAATGAATTGAATAGTAAAGATAATGATAATGCTGTTAGAGTGGCTACTAGAACTGGTAGAATGACTCAGGAACCTTTGTATCCGGAAGGCCACCCTAAGAGAATTGAGCAAGATTCTCAGAGAAATAATATAGATGCACCCAGTTCGTCTAAAAAGAAGAAAAAGAAAAATGATAGGACTTTGCATGCTTCTAGTGATCCTATTACTGAAACACCTGAGAATCCAAATGATATTTCTATTTCTGATGCTGAAACTCAATCTGGCAATGAACCTGAAACTAGTGATAATGCTAAAAATAATGTTCATGATGATGTTCAACCTAGTAATGATAATGATATAGAAATTGAACCTACTGTTGATCTTGAGAACCCACAATCAAAGAATCAACGTTATGATAAGAAAGACTTTGTTGCTAGGAAACATGGTAAAGAAAGAGAGCCTTGGGTTCAGAAACCCATGCCTTTTCCTCCAAAACCGTCGAAGAAAAAGGATGATGAGGATTTTGAGCGCTTTGCTGAAATGATTAAACCTATGTTTTTGCGTATGCAATTAACTGATATGCTCAAAACCAATCCTTATGCTAAGTACAGGAAAGATATTATTACAAATAAAAGAAAGATATCGGAAGCTGGAATTTCCACCATTCTTGCTAATTATACTTTTAAAGGTGGAATACCAAAGAAACTTGGAGATCCAGGAGTACCCCTATACCATGCTCCATTAAAAGAAACTATGTTAAAACTGCTTTACGTGATCTTGGAGCCGGTGTTAGTGTTATGCCTCTGTCTTTATATCGTAGACTTGATTTGAATAAGTTGACCCCTGCTGAAATATCTTTGCAAATGGTTGATAAATCAACTGCTATACCTATAGGCATTTGTGAGGATGTCCTGTTGTAGATGCAAACGTTACTATTTTAACGGACTTTCTTATTCTTGATATTCCCGAGGACGATAGTATGTATATTATTCTTGGAAGACCCTTTTTGAATGCTGCAGGGGCTGTTATTGATTGCACTAAAGGCAATGTCACTTTTCATGTTAATGGTAATTAGCATACGGTACACTTTCCGAGGAAACGAACTCAAGTTCATAGTATCAACTCTATTGGAAAAATTCCATCGATTATATTTGGAGGTTTTGAATTTCCTCTTCCTACTGTCAAGAAGAAATATGATATTCTTATTATTGGGGATGTGGATATCCCCGTTGAGGTAACATAGTGTTATTCGAAATTTCCCCGGTTACATGTTATTCGGAATGAGTTCGTTAACAAGACTTGATCAACATTGTTAGTGGATTCCTTTTTGATGATCATGAGATGGATGAAACTAGAAGGCACAACCTTCGGTACCCCACTTTTATTTCTGTTAATTATATTAAATAAAATAAAAAACAATATTTTTCTTTCTGTTATCAGATTATCTGTGCAATATAAAAATACCTCAAAAATAAAAGTTCTCCAAATGCCCTGAAATTTGAATATGCTTTTTTCTATAATATTTGAGAATATTTGGCACCAAGAACAAAACAGGGGGGTGAACCACCTGCCCACGAGGGTGGAGGGCGTGAAGGAAATATGCCCTAGAGGCAATAATAAAGTTATTATTTATTTCCTTATATCATGATAAATGTCAATTATTCATGCTAGAATTGTATTAACCGGAAACATAATACATGTGTGAATACATAGACAAACAGAGTGTCACTAGTATGCCTCTACTTGACTAGCTCGTTGATCAAAGATGGTTATGTTTCCTAACCATAGACATGAGTTTTCATTTGATTAATTGGATCACATCATTAGGAGAATGATGTGATTGACATGACCCATTCCGTTAGCTGAGCACACGATCGTTTAGTATGTTGCTATTGCTTTCGTCATGACTTATATATGTTCCTATGACTATGAGATTATGCAACTCCCATTTACCGGATGAACACTTTGTGTGCTACCAAATGTCACAACGTACCTGGGTGATTATAAAGGTGCTCTACAGGTGTCTCCGAAGGTACAAGTTGTGTTGGCGTATTTCGAGATTAGGATTTGTCACTCTGATTATCGAAGAGGTATCTCTGGGCCCTCTCGGTAATGCACATCACTTAAGCCTTGCAAGCATTTCAACTAATGAGTTAGTTGCGGGATAATGTA
>NC_053022.1:517410818-517513768 GCF_003073215.2 Triticum urartu | reverse complement strand
ATGCTAAGTTAAAGAAAGATTATGATCATGTCCTCATTGTTTCTCATGTGCTAAACTCCGAGAAGGCCGAACTTGAGGTTGATTTTGCTAGACTCAAAGAGGAGTTTGATCTACTTGACAAGGTTCACAAGGTCTTGAAGGGTGCTCATGCTAGCCTCAAAGAGTCTCATGATCAACTTCAAGTAAAGCTAACCAAGGAAAAAGCCACTTTCCCTCGTATGATGTTAATTGATAATGCAAATGCTACTAACCCGTGTTGTGAGCATGTGCATCTCATTGAGGAGAACGCTAAGCTGAAGGGGCAACTTGAGAGAGGTCTTGCGACTTGCATACAAGGCAAGAAGAACCTCAACGATCTCTTGATCAACCAAAAGGGAGTTGTGGCCAAGGAAGGGGTTGGGTACGTGCCCGACTCCAAGAACAAGAAGAAGAATGACAAGACCAAACGACCTCCTCCTCTCATGCAAACCTTTGTGAAGGAGGGAAAGAGTGCATCCGAGGAGAAGAAGAAGAACAATGCAAAGGGTGGCAATGTCAAGAAGGGCAATGCCACCCCTCCCAACAAAGCCAGCGATTTTAATCCTTCTTATGTGTTATGTCGTGTTAGTGATGGGCATGTTTATGCCAAATTTGTTGGTTCTCTTCATGAATACATTGAATGGTCTATTTGGGTTCCAAAGACCCTTGTTACTAACATCAAAGGACCCATTACAAAATGGGTACCTAAAACCAAGCATTGATCTCTTGTAGGTGTTTGCTTCCGGTGG
The DNA here is from genome assembly GCF_003073215.2 of Triticum urartu. Taxonomy (NCBI): domain Eukaryota; kingdom Viridiplantae; phylum Streptophyta; class Magnoliopsida; order Poales; family Poaceae; genus Triticum; species Triticum urartu. The sequence continues at coordinate 517,513,001 of NC_053022.1, read as the reverse complement.
GAGATCATGGTTGCTCGATAGCGGAGCTACAAATCATATGACCGGAAGCAAGAACTTGGTGGTGGACGTGCACAACGTTCCATCTATGCCCACCAATGTCGAGTGGGGTGACGCCTCATCTTCTAAGGTATTGGGACTTGGCAAGGTGGTCATCTCTCATGATCTCACGATCGAGAAGGTCATGCTTGTTGAGTCCCTTGCATACAATTTACTTTTCGTTCGTCAACTTGCAATCATGTGCTTTGCCACTTTCTTTGATGTCGATACCGTGGCCCTCTTGTGGATCAAGACTCTTAAAGTAGCCTTTGTTGGGCATGTCGAGAACGGTCTATATGTGATTAACTTTTCGGAGCGACCCACTAAGACCGCGACGTGCCTAATGGCTAAAGTTGATGTGGGATGGCTTTGGCATCGCCGTTTAGCCCACGTCAATATGAGATCTTTGCAAAGTCTCCTCAAGGGGGACCATGTCCGTGGACTAATGAATGTTAGTTTTGCTAAAGATCGTGCTTGCAGTGCTTGTATCGAAGGAAAGCTACATGAGAAGGCTCACCCTCCCACGACTATCATTTATTCAAAGAGGCCTTTGGAGCTCCTTCACATGGATCTCTTTGGGCCTCCATCCTTCGATAGTCTTGGAGGTAGGAAGTATTGCTTGGTGATTGTGGATGACTACTCAAGGTACACGTGGGTGTATTTCTTTAAGAGGAAGAGCGAGACCCAACAAACCGTCATTGACTTTGCAAATGAAGCACAACGTCAATACAATGCAAAGATCTTGACAATAGGAAGTGACAACGGCACCGAGTTCAAGAACTACACCTTGGATGAGTTTCTTAGTGATGAGGGGATCAAGCATCAATATTCCGCACCTTACACCCCTCAACAAAACGGTGTTGCGAAGAGGAAGAACCGGACGTTGATGGATGCGGCAAGGATCATGATGGCGGAGTTCAAGTCTCCGTACAACTTTTGGGCCGAAGCCATCAACACCGCGTGTCATGCATCCAATCGGCTCTACCTCCGCAAGGGCTTGAACAAGACTCCATATGAGATACTCACCAGTAACAAGCCCAACCTCAAGTACTTCCGGGTGTTCGGGTGTAAGTGTTTCATTCTCAAGAAAGGTGTTCGGTTGTCTAAATTTGAGGCTAGAGCTTATGAGGGCATATTTGTTGGTTATGCTACAAACTCTCATGCTTACCGTGTCCTTAATAAATCCAGGGGACTTATTGAGGAGACGTGTAACGTGGAGTTTGATGAGAATAACGGCTCCCAAGTGGAGCAAAGTGGCACTTGTGATGTAGGTGATGAAATTCCTCCCCAAGCCATAAGAAGAATGGGTGTTGGCTTTATCCTACCCATTGAGGAACCCCTTGTGTCCGAAGGAGAAGGACAAAGCTCCACACTCAAGTGGAGCCATCACCAACCCAAGGCCCACACGCTTCCGAAGAACAACATGAATGCCCTCATCCTCAAGAACATGACCAAGCGCAAGGTCACGCTTAAGACGGTGTTGACACATCAAGTGATGCCCAAGGTCAAGTTCTCTCTTCCGAGCAAGTTCAAGAACAAGAACAAGCTCAAGACGACGCTCAAGATGATCAAGTGACCACTCCTCGTCTCACCCCCGAGGAGGAATTAGAGCGTCGTGCCGCCAAGGTTGCTTCCAAGCTCTCCACCAAGGATCATCTCATGACGAATGTGCTTGGAAGCTTACGAAAGGGGGTAAGCACTCGTAGACAATTAGCAAATTATTGTGAGCATCACGCGTTTGTCTCTTGTGTGGAACCCCACAAGGTCTATGAGGCGCTAGAAGATCCGGATTGGCTCAATGCCATGCATGAAGAACTCAACAACTTCGAGCGCAACAAAGTGTGGAGATTGGTGCCAAGACCGACGGGGAACCACAATGTCATCGGAACCAAGTGGATATTTAAGAACAAGCAAGATGCCCATGGGATTATCATTCGCAACAAGGCTCATTTGGTAGCACAAGGCTACTCCCAAGTCGAGGGTATCGACTACGGTGAAACCTTTGCTCCCGTTGCTCGTCTTGAATCTATTCGCATGTTGATTGCCTATGCTTCTCATCATAACTTTAAGTTACAACAAATGGATGTGAAGAGTGCTTTTCTTAATTGTCCCATTAATAAATTGGTTTATGTCAAGCAACCCCCCGGGTTCGAGGATCCCTAATTTCCCGGTCATGTGTATCAACTCGATAAGCCACTCTATGGCCTTAAACAAGCCCCACGTGCGTGGTATGACCACCTTACCAAGTTGTTACAAGACCGTGGTTTCGAAGTTGGGCTAATCGACCCCACTCTTTTTACTAAGAAGGTCAAAGGGGAGTTGTTTGTGTGCCAATTATATGTTGATGATATTATCTTTGGTTCCCCTAACAAAGCTTTCAATGAGGAATTTGCCCCTCTCATGACCTCAAAGTTCGAGATGTCTTCCATGGGAGAGTTGAAGTTCTTTCTAGGGTTCGAAGTGAAGCAAAGAAGAGAAGGAACCTTCATCAATCAAGCCAAATATACTCAAGACATGCTCAAAAGATTCAAGCTAAGTGATGTCAAGCCGGCTTCCACTCCCATGCCCACCAAGTGCCAACTTGACATAGATCCCACTGGTAAAGCGGTGGATCAAAAGGTATATCGCTCCATGATAGGTTCCTTGCTTTACCTTTGTGCATCTAGATTGGATATCATGTTGAGTGTGGGAATTTGTGCACGTTTTCAAGCCGCACGTAAGGGAAGTCACTATGTGGCGGTCAAACGAATCTTTCGATATTTGGCTCATACCCCAAACTTTGGCCTATGGTACCCAAGAGGAGCAAACTTCAAGCTTGTAGGGTATTCGGATTCTGATTGGGCGGGAGATAAAGTGGATAGGAAGTCCACTTCCGGAGGGTGCCAATTTCTTGGTTGCTCTTTGGTAAGTTGGTCTTTCAAAAAGCAAAGTTGTGTGTCTCTCTCGTCCACCGAAGCGGAGTATGTGGCGGCCAGTAATTGTTGTGCACAACTCTTATGGATGAGGCAAACTTTAAAGGATTACAGTGTCATTTGTGACAAAGTGCCTCTTTGGTGTGACAATGAAAGTGCCATCAAGATCTCTCTCAACCCGGTGCAACACTTCAAGACGAAGCATATTGAGATTCGGTATCACTTCATCCGGGATCACATTAGGCGAGGAGAGATCGAGCTCAACTATGTCAACACTCATGATAACCTTGCAGATATCTTCACGAAGCCCTTGGATGAAGCAAGATTTCGCGAGTTAAGGCATGAGCTAAATATCATTGATTCGAGCAATGTTGCTTGAACCCTTGCACACCCCACCATACTCAATTTGTTGTCCTGTTTAGATGTAGGCATAGACATAGGGGGAGTGATGTTCTCTCAATGAACTCTCCCTCCCCCCCCCATTATGCATAAATCGATCAAGTCTTTCACATTAGCCATGTTTGATGGTACTTGTGCTTCAAAGACGAGTTTTGGTCATGGACCCAAGGATAATTCTTCGCGGTGCCATACCAATTGACTCAAACATAGGTGGCTACGGCCACCGCCCTCTATTTGGAGAGGTGGTGTCTCGTGGTTGTTTCGTTTTTCGTGTGCCTTTCTGGCTTTGTGTGTTGCGTGGTCTTGTGGTGTCGTGTTGGCTCGGAGTGTTTGTGCAAAGACCCAGTTTTTCGTGTGCTCGAAACGTGCATCTTCTTGAGGTCACGGTACTACCGTGGCTGGCCGCAGTACTACCGCTTTGGGAGGCACGGTACTACCGCGCCACAGCACGGTACTACCGCTCAGGTGCAGTACTTCGGAAGTACCGCGCCGGGGGGTACTACCGCGTTGGGGCACGGTACTACCGCGCCGTCGAGGGAGTGTGGGGGTTGTGACTCGGGCAGGGGAGTTCCAACTCCCCATACCCATTCATTTGTCTCTCTCCCCACGTCTCTCTCTCTCTCTCGCCCGCTCAAGAACGGTGCCGGAGGCCCTCGCTGGATCTCCGTCTCCAGCCACTCTCCTCGGATTCCGACCGGTGGGATCGTTCCCCACCACTTCCTCTTGCCATGGACCAAGGTTTTTCCCCAAATCCCTCTTTTTCTTGGCTGTTCTCTTGCTTCTAGGTTTTTGGGGAGAAACTTGTTGTTCTTGAGATTTTAGGCCAAATCTATGCAAGAGTAGGATGTAGGAGAGTCGTGATGCGTAGGAATCATACTTGATATGCTGTCTTGTGGTAGCTTTGTCCAACCGTAGTACCGTCGTGGTTTCGCGGGCTTTTCTCAGATTTGAACTTGTTCAGATCTGACGCGGTGCGGTACTACCGTGTCTGATGTGCGGTACTACCGCTCTTGCGGTACTACCGCTCTTGCGGTACTACCGCCCGTCAGGTGCGGTACTACCGTGCTAGCTTGTGCGGTACTACCGCTCAGCAGACGCGGTACTACCACGCTAGCCGAGGCGCTAAGGTCGTACTACCGCTCCTAGACCCGGTACTACCGTGACCTTGCACCGTACTACCGCGTCTAAGAGCAGTACTACTATCTTAGCTTCGCAGCACTTGGCAGTACTACCGTAGGGATCAAATCTCTCTCTATGCATTTATCATGTGTGCTTTCTGCTTGTTTCTCTTGCTTTGTTGTAGTCTTTGCATTAATCCCTCTTGGCTGTTGTGGGTGTTTTGCGTTTTTGTGTCTCAGGTGGTGGCTCTCGCCGTTCCAATCCCAGTCGTGACACTGGCTCCAAGCGTCTGCGCAACCCCAAAGATGAAGCCCCAGAGGGCTCCAATGCTCCCAAGTGCAATGTCAAGACCACTGCCAGCAAGCAAAAAGAACCTGCTAAGGGCATGGACGAGATTTCTGTCTCTGAGTATGTCGAACGCCGGAGGATCAATCCCTATGTGACTCCTCGGGCTGTGCTCAGAGGCACCGAGATGTTCTGGAACAAGCAACAGGTTCTCATCTATCTGGATGTGATCAAGAGCAAGCAGAATACCTTCGTGGATGTCAAGTGGATAGACATGCATCACATGCGGAAGGACAAGTTTTGTGACTATTTTGGAGAGGCTCTGGACTTGGTGGAGCAGTTTGCTATTGAGCCGGTGATCTCTTTTCACCATGACTATGACCCTAAACTCATCTGTCAGTTCTTTGCCTCAGTGTACTTTCATCCCGGGGAGGAGCGGAGGATGACCTGGATGACCAACGGTCGTCAGCTGTCTGCTACATGGAAAGAGTTCATGGATCTGTTGCACATTCCTGATGACGGGCTTCACACCCCCATTAGTGTTCGCCCCCATGCCAACTCTGAGTCTGCCAACAAGAACCTGCTTCAGCCTTTCCTTGTTGAGAAGGTTCTCCCCAATGGCAAGTCAACTTGGGTGTTAAACTCCTTTCTGGATATCATGCATCGCATCTTCCGCAACACTCTGTTCCCACGCATTGGCGACAAGGACAAGGTCCATGCATATCTAGTGGACATGTTGCTCCTGTGTGCAGAGGCACGTTCTTCTCAGACTCAGCCACTTGATGTCTCACACATCATGTGGTGTGAGCTTCGGTTTGCGGTGTTCACTCGCAAGGTACCTATCTATGGACCGTACCTGTTTCGGCTGCTCTCCACCACTTGGGAGAAGATGTACCCTGGTGATGAGTTCCTTGCTCCAGACTGGATTCGCCATGAGTCCATCAGCCTCCGCGTCAAGCCCAACTGGGCCAACACCACTACCCGTGCTGAGGCCTCTTCTGCTAGGAGGGCTGCTGGTGAGGAGGCGGCTGCTGCTGAGAATGTTGCTGAGGACCGTGCTGCTAGGTCCACCACTCCTTCCTCTGAGCCATCATGGGCCAAGAAGCTAAAGGACAAGATGAAGACTCTTCTGCATGCAGGCAAAGGGACAGTACAGGGCTCACGTTGCAGACAAGGAGAGTCGCCGCCATGACAAGAAGGTTATGAGGCTCTTTGGAGAGGATGTGTCTGGCGGGTCTGAGGACGTCATCACACCTGAGGCTGCCTGGATGTCAAAGCAGGGATACAAGTGGACCAGTTCAGAGGATGACTTCGAGGAGACTATCCCCGCCGCTGAGTCTGACGAGGAGCAGTGGGACGACTTCTCTGCCTGAGCCACCTCGTGTGTGTAGGTGTCCTCTCTGCCTTTTTGGCGTCTCGATGCCAAAGGGGGAGAGAGTGTAGGGATTTGCGTTGTGTCGTGCTTGGTGTGTTTATTTGCTTTGTCTTTTGGACCTCGTTTGTGCTTGTTTGCTCTTGTTTGGTTTGTGCTTTCGAGACCTTTCCTCATATGGTGTAAGACATATGCACTTTATCTATCGTAGTTAACTTATGTGTGTGCTATCTTGTCTAGTGATAGATATGCCTTGTCTCTATAATATAGGGGGAGCTTTGATCCTAGTATTCGTGTGCCGTGCAGTCCAAAGCACTCATCTAGGTGGCACACATCTAGGGGGAGCCCATCTATATTCTAGAGAGGAGGGGTTTGCATTTACTTAATTTTATTTTCCTTGTGCAAATCCTGTATTGTCATCAATCCACCAAAAAGGGGGAGATTGTAAGGGCATATTTATCCCTAAGTGTTTTGGTGATTGATGACAACGCATTTGCGGACTAATCGTGTGCCTTGAGTATTCCAGACACTTCATTGCTAGGCACAAGACGATTGGGTGCCCCTCGAAGACTGATGAAGACGGCGTCTTTTCTACATTTCTTTTTGGTGGATTTGAGTCGTAGGAAAGCCGTACTATTAAGAGGGGGTCCGCATTGGAAAGGTTTGGGTGGAATCATCACGTACACGTCTCCTTCGTGTCCCCTCCTTTTTCCTTGGAGCTTCCTTTGTTTTCTTGCCTCCCTTGTCTGGCTGCTGTGATTGGTCGCGGTAGTACTGCTCCTAGGAAAATGGTAGTACCGTAGGCATCCGCGGTAGTACCGCAGGTGCCCACGGTAGTACCGCTCCCCTGGAGCCGCACTACCGCTGCCCACCAGGCTAGTGCCGCCCCTTTGCGGTAGTAGGGGCGGATGTAATTTTTTACATCCGCACCTACTGCGGTAGTACCGTTTTCGCCGAGCGGTAGTACTGCGCTATGCAGTCAGGCAGTAGTACCGCCCCTCGGCGGTACTACTGTGTCGGGTTTTTCCTACTTCTGTTTCTTTGCGGAAATAGGCACGGAAGTTCCCTTCCCCCTGGCTGGGGGTTTTTGCCTTGCGGTAGTACCGCATGGGGGGCGCGGTAGTACCGCACGTGCGGAAGTACCGCCCTCAGCTCCTGCGCGTCTGTTTTTCTTTATTGTCGTTGGGGTTGCGGCAGTACCGTGGGTCGTTACGGTAGTACAGCACAACCGTGCGGTAGTATCGCTTGGTTGCAAGCAGTAGTACCGCACGGCCTTGTGGTAGTACCGCTGGCCAGGGCGGTAGTACCGCTGGCCGCGGGCTGGTTGGTGGGTAACGGTTGGATCCTTTTCCCACACTATATAAGGGGTCCCCTTCTTCCCCGTTGACTTACCTTTTCCACCCCTAGGCTCCATTATTGCTCTAAGCTCCATTTTCGCCCGATCTCACACCCTAGCCGACCAAACTTGTTGATTTGCTCGGGAGTGGTTGAGAAGGCCTCGATCTACACTTCCACCAAGAGATATTTGATTCCTCCCACTAATCCCTTGCGGATCTTGTTACTCTTGGGTGTTTGAGCATCCTAGACGGTTGAGGTCACCACGAAGCCATAGTCCATTGTGGTGAAGCTTCGTGGTGTCGTTGCGAGCCTCCAATTGAGTTGTGGAGATTGCCCCAACCTAGTTTGTAAAGGTTCGGTCGCCGCCTCCAAGGGCACCAATAGTGGAATCACGGCATCTCGCATTGTGTGAGGACGTGAGGAGAATACGGTGGCCCTAGTGGCTTCTTGGGGAGCATTGTGCCTCCACACCGCTCCAACGGAGACGTACTTCCTTTCAAAGGGAAGGAACTTCGGCAACACATCCTCGTCTCCACCGTCTCCACTCTTGGTTATCTCGTGTCTTTACTTGTGCAAGCTTATTTGTTTTATATATCTTGCTTGCTTGTGTTCCTATCCTTGTTGCATCATATAGGTTGCTCACCTAGTTGCATATCTAGACAACCTACTTTGATGCAAAGTTTAAATTGTTAAAGAAAAGTTAAAAATTGTTAGTTGCCTATTCACCCCCCCCCCCCCCCCCTCTCTAGTCAACCATATCGATCCTTTCAACAATGATCTTACATCCATATACCATCTCCAATGGATAATATATACATCTTCAAAATAGAACCCGCATGAACGAATGATGTTAAACTTGTATTAGTGTTTATTTCTCAACCGACTTAGGAATAGTTACTTCCCGTCCATGTATACATACACGATTCTTAGCCAAGCAAATCAAATGATACTTAGTATTGACTTACAAATAGTTATTTCTCGACCTCCTGGCAAATCGCAAAATACTGCATTTATCATGTTATCCCTAATACCTATCAATGTACTGTCTATGACAACTAATTATATTACTAGGGCCTTCATAGTGCATGCACTGTTTATTTTATTTTTGTATCTAGGAAGAAGAAGCATAATACATCATCAAATCCTTTGTTTGATATAAGATTACATGACACTATGTATCATCTTCATGAGATTGTGCAAATAAGAAAACCAAAGAAAATGATGTCACCTTTTTTGGGTCTAATATCATATGGTTGGGTGGTCGTTCTATTTTTTCTGTCCAAATGATGGAGAAACAATACGTGGCGTTTATGTACATCTAAGTGTTTCCATCATTGCATGGTAATGTCACATGATGGGGTTGGTAGGGCGTCAGAAATATCAACTTGTCCTTTTCTATATCTTGTAGCCTCTCTACTTCGCAATACCTCTAGTTATACACCTAGGTCATTTTCCAATCAACATAGTTCATAAGGTGAAACTTCGACATATCTTGTGAAATGTTTGAACTGATCAACTGGATGCACCCATGGATTATGGGCCAGTAGATGAGAAATAGAGGGACTGCGTGTTATCTCAAGGTCGTCCGTGTGTACATTTTGCATATTGGACCGCACAAAATTGCCCAATTGTGTGAACGGTTCTTCCCAAGCGCATTATCTCTTCCCCTTTTCCTTCTCCTCTCATGTACATGTATGTACCAGATGACGAGCAGACGAAGAAGTCGATGGATTGGATAGTTGCAACCACCATCCGGTGTGGTTCCTCTTTCCCTTTATCTTGCATTCTCTTCCCACCATCCATCTATTTTTCAGAGAGGATCTACGCTAGGTTTGGGGCATATGACGATACCGCCTAGTGATTGGTGCAGTTGACCATGCACTCTTTTGTATTGGCACTGCCATTGGCCATTGTCGATGTTGCGGACTACAGTTTGATGATGATGTAAATTCCTCACAATAGAAGAGTTCTTTGTGTATTCTGATCACGAGTAACATATTTTCTCTCTCTCGGCATTGCCGTTTTAGAGGAGAGGAGGGGCAATGGTGCTTCGACAACGCGGAGAAGATAGTGGGAATGTCACATGGTCCCCCAGAGGAGCAGAGAGATGTGACGGAGAAAAAATAGCTGACCCTAGCTCCTAGCTCAATGGATTGCGTGGTAGAGAGAGAGGGGGGCACATGAGAGGGCAAGGGAAAGAGATGATGGGTTTGGGAAGGACTATGTGCGCAACTGAACACGGCTTTATGAGGGATAATATGTACTCCATCTGTTCCTTTTTAGAAGACGTTTTAGCCAGTCCAGTTTGAACTGTTTGTTGCATGTCTGAAATGCGTTAAACATCTTATAAAAGGGAAGAGGGAGTAGAATGTACAGCCGCTTACCTTGTGATACATCTGGTTCATCCATTCACCATAAATCACTAGGCACGTCTGCCGTCTGGTGCATAAGTTTAGGTAGGCCTTTCACGGTGACACCTTGTAAAATGTATAGTAAAAAGAAACTTTACCTAAAGGTCTCGTGCATGCATGCATGCGCTCATCATCTTGAGTAGTAGTAGTAGTACTGGGCCGTTGATTATTCTCGGCCAGTGTCTAACCCACCATCGGGGCGCGCGGCTGCGGCTGCGGCTGCATCAGCATGCATGACTGCATCGCTGCAACATAATGCCCAGAAGAGAGCCTGCCTGCCTGCCTGACAGCGCGTGTTAGCAGAAGGTAGCGACCGAATCGATGGACATGAGCCAGAACCCGCCCTGACATGCAGCTTATCGACAAGCAGGCCGGCCAAGCATGACGCATCCCCGGACTCACCCCCGCCACCAGGCGCGAGCAGACCACCACATCTTCGTCGCGGACCGATCGCCGTTTCCCCTGTATGTATGTCTCCGGTGACCCACACACACATCATTGCATGGCATCGCATGCATATGGTTAACTTGGCTCAGTACATTGATATGACTGCATGGCGTCATGACAGATTTATTTACGGTTGCGTCTGTCTGTACCACACGCACGTACTCTCGGGCTAGCTAGCGACGCCCGCGAGAAACATGGATCACTGGATGCATCATTCATTCGGATGGACGTGTCGGCGTGGATGCGCCTCCTTGGCCGCGTATGCATGTCGTTGGAAGGCATGGATTGATGGATCATTGGACCGACCCACGGGGAGCAAGCTGCCATGCCTGCGGCGCTGCCGAGTGAGCTCAGCTAGCTCATCGCGTCGCGGATATGCACAAAAATGCATGCAGGGTCTGTGGTTTCCGTGCGCTGGCCGTCTCGACGAGGCCTTTTCTTTCCTCTGATCTGAGGAGCTGCTCATCAGAGGCACGGATGAGAGAGAGAGAGGTGCAGGTGGGTGTGCATGCATCCAAAAGGGAGGGGAGGAGGAGGCGTTGGTGGTGGTCCTTTGAGTGAGGATCGATGGAGAGCATATGCCGGCCGGGCCGGTGGCAAATTAAAGGTGGCCTTCAAGGTGTGCAGTGAATGTCCTTGCGTAGACGCCTGCAATCGATCGGACGATCATGCCTTGAGCCATCTCCAACCCCGACTTTCAAACCGTCCGACTCAACAGTCCGGACCTCGAAAGTCTTCCAACATTGTACTGAATCGGTTTGCCGCGTAGTTTGGACCATGATTTTTTTGCAAACTGAAACCAAACATGAGGGGTTTTGCAAGAGTCTGGACACGAGAAAAGACGGACTCTGACCTCCCTGGCCCACCAAAAAAGAAGGCGGAGCCCGCGCTTTGGTAGCAACCCGCACTGTTTTCACGTCAAAATCCCTCACTCTCTTCTTTCATCCCCCGCCGCTCTTCACCTAATTCTTGTTCTTTTCTCCCACCCTCGCCTTCCTTCCACCGCCGACACATGAAATCAGAGGAGACCTTTCGGAGATGAAAGTGGCGGAGGTGCTGGAGGATCTGAGCATCACGCTCTCACGGAATATTAGCTCGGCTACGCGGCAAACTCGCCACGTCAAAGCGAATGCCGCAAAGGAGGAGAAGCTAAAGAAGCGGATGGCCGCCGGTGGCGTGGTGGTCGTGGCGGACGTCATGGCGGAGGCCATGCTGCCTAGATGGACATGCCCACAGTACCGATGGAGAGCATTACAAGCCTCTATACTTCTACGCTGCCAAGCAGCTAGGAATTACTGCTGGGAAGGTACCTTTCATAGTTGACATAAATGTGGCGCCGCTCTTCTTCAAGTATTCTTCGTTGCAACTCATACAGGCGGGGAGCAGATGGGTGCCCGCACGTTGTTCACTACAATGCCTAGAGCGGGGGAGCCGGCGTACGACGGCCCGGACAGGGAGAAACTCAAAATCATCCACGACGGAGGCGAAAGAGGAGGATTTAGTTTGCTGATCACCGATCTGATCGCTTTGTGTTCTCTTTATCGCTTACACATAGCTTTAGTCTTATTTGACTTTGCTATTTTTCGGCGTGTTTTGTGTGTGTGTGTGTGTTGATGTTGGTTGTGTGCATCTTAATTATGCAGAGGCCGGGGGTGCTCATTCTGTTTGTATTCTCCTGATGCTTCATTTTGAGCCAATAAAATCCACCCTTTGTGGATAAGCAGTAGTCCTACACCCAGACGGGCACGCATCAGTCCTACACCTAGACCAACGTGGGCACACAACAACAACATTGGGCTGCCGGACAGCAGCAGGAGGAGAGGAGGATGAGAAGGGCGAGGACGATGATCCGCATGATACAACCGGCGGTCCGAAGAAGAAGGGTAGAGAAGAAAGCTTCAACATGCGGGAGGATGAGCTATTGTGCGACGCAAGGTTGGCCACTAGCCTCAATCTGATCCATGGCAGATGCAAAAGGGCACAACATTTAGGAACAACATTCACACTTGGTTCCACAAACACAAGCATTTCACCCCTACTCCAACGCGGTCATTCGCAGTTGTGAATCAAAGTCCCTCAACCATCGATGGTACACCATCCAAGAGGCCGTGTCCAAGTATTGCGGACACTTGAAGCATCTCATCGCACAGTGACCTAGCGGTGCACAAATCACTGAGCAAGTAATTTGATCGCTAGCCGGACAGGCTTAGTTTTGTTTCTCGCTAGCCGGACATGCTTAGTTTTGTTGCTCACTAGCCGGATATGCTTAATTTTGTTGCTCACTAGCCGGATATGCGTTGTTGACATTGTTTCACTTTGTAGCCTTCTTGTTCTTGTTTGGTGTACAAGAAATTGAAGATGAAAAACTTCACCGTCATGCATTGTTGGTTGAAGTTGAATGGGCAACCGAATTGGAACCTTTTCATAGCAAAGACTGTCGTCCAAGCCACTGAGGAAGAAACAGATGACCCTACCTACTAAACCCAAGAACAGCCGAAGAAGGTTAGAAGATTTTTATGGGGGTGGAGAGAAGTGGGAGGAGGAGAGGGCGAAGCGAGAAGGTGCGGTGGCCAAGCTGACAGAGAGGTTTGAGGACATCTTGTCAAAGAAGGAGGAGGCATGCGTGAAGCTCTTAGACCTCAAGAAGGAGAAAAAGGTGGAGAGGTTTGCATTGTTGATGGAGGCGATAGACAAGAAGTTGAAGCTCGAAGAGAAGAGGACCATGATCGAAGAGAGGAAGGCCGCACTGGAGGAAAAGAAGTTGAAGATCGCCGCTAATGCGGAGGATGCCAAGATGTTGACCTTGAATCTGGAATCTTTGGATGCCGGCACAAGAATAATCGTGCAATCCGTCCGCTACCAGATGTTGCAGCGGCAGAAAAATGAGTTGAAAGCGGCGGACAATGAGGACGCGGTGGAGGCGGAGGTTGCCTATGCGACAACGACGACACCTTGATCGGGGAGTAGATGGTTGGGATTGCCGGTCCGGCAGGGTAGAAAATTGCATGGACTACCAAACCGATGTTCTTTTAGATTTGGATATGTAAAACTAAGCATACTTGCCTATTTTTGGTTTTCATTGGGCGTGCAATCCGGCGCATTGTGTGAATCAGACTAAATTTGAATTTCTAATTGCCCTTTACTGGCAGACATATATAGAATAGCATTGGATGGCCTCTCCCGCATCCATGACCACGGACTGCCCCCCCCCCCCCCAAATTCCTGGTCCGCGGACGGATGCGGGAGTGAATTTATGAGTCGGCATTGGAGATGCCCTTATGAAGCCGGACGGGTGAGCCAGCTAACTCCTCCAAAAGTTCAAACTGATGAAGAAAGATGGTCAATATATTTCGACACTCCTCCTCGGTCTCAAGACCTCATGACTTCAATACCATATTGAATTCATACATCAACCAGTTACTCCAAAAGTCCGAACTGATAGACATCTTGGGTCGGATACCATGTTGAATTCATGCTCTAGCCAATTGCTTGAAAAGTTCAAAGTGATAAAAGAGCCGGGCAACATATTTCGACACTCCCTCTTATGTCAAGCCTATTTTAATCCCTCGCGGATCTGATACCATATTAAATTCATGCACTAGCCGGTAAATTACTTCAACTCTAAAAGCTCAAACTAATGAAGTACGATGGGCAATATATTTTCAACACCGGATTAATCGGTAGTTCGTTAGAAAGATACATAGTACTGCCGAGTTCATGTACATTACACGTCGGTCGTGCAACTCGTACGCACCCACTTCTCTGTTCCGCTGTGGCGACGCCCGTTGCTACATCCACGTAAACATACGTAATCTTTTAGGTAAACTTCCTTCTTAAACTATATACGCCCCCCTGATTTCAAGTGATGGGTCCCCTTCTCTAATTCTGTCCAACAAAAATATGCCAAGTAGGCTATTACGTTAATTACGTATGATTGATTACGTAGATGTAGCATTGCTCACCAATGCACCATGTGTACTACTACGTCGTTTCCGTTCTCACATGCGCCTTCCGTAGCAAACTCACATCCGTTGCTAGCTGCATGCATGCATAGTGCCCCTACTACAGCACTACAGGGCCACGCAGGTCTCTAGTGGTGGCATGCATGCATACGGTACCGTTCCATCATTGCCACCGCTGCAATGAAACGGATCGACGTGTCACCTGGCCGGGTATGGATTCCCCCCTGCATGTTGCCTCCAGTGGCACTACGAGGAATTTAACTGCTGAGCACGGTAGGTGCGTCCCGTCACGGGCAAGTACTGGTATGTACTCCCTCCGTCTCCAGTGGAGTACTACTAGCACTAGTATAAATGGATCGGTGGTGTTTTACTGCACATCTCGGAGGTTTTACCACGTGCCTTTTGTAGTACGTGGTGAAAGGACGCTCCAGGCCTTCTTCACGCTCGTCTGAATAGTCTCCGACTGACCGACCGACCAGCTGACTGACCAGTGACTGACGTGGTGACGCCTCGGCATTAATTATTGGACGCTGGGGCACCATGACATGGGTATGGATCGATCAATCAAACAGGGCAAATTTGGGTCGTCCATCCGGTCTTCTCTTCCACGCCAGCTCTAGGCTCGTGCCTACGCTTTATCATCGGCTTCGATCGGGCCGGCCATACATGACGAGTAGAAACTCCCTTCGCGGCCGATTTTATGTTTGAAGTAACAGTTTGTAGAAGCAAGGGGCGGGGGCACGCAGCGCCTCTTTCTTTTGCCAATCAATTCCCAACCTTTCGTATCTTTTCGTGAGCCAAAAGTTCAAATTAGTCTCGTTTGCATATGCCTGTTTCTGATGACGAGAGCTTTCAAATAAGATACATTTCAAATACTTTTTGATGAGCTTAAAACTTCATTAAGTTTCTTTTCTGAAATTTGGTATGAGCGACCGACAAATCATAAGTTAACTGCACCCTCCGATCCTCCATCAGATCAACCGCTTGGTTCGCGCTTTCCTCCGGCATGGTCGCAAGACTGTAACGGAGGGCATTGTCTCGTCGGTTGGGGCCCCGTTTGCCGCTCAATTGCTTTCAGTGGCTTGGGCATCCCGAATCTCCAGCACTTTGGCCACGCGCTTCAGGCCAGGTTGCTTTGGTTACACAAGACGGACCTGTCCAGGCCATGGCAGCATCTCCACATTCCCTGCGGGCCCATGCTTCACTCGATTTTTCAAGTGTACACAAGCTGGGAGCTCAACGATGACACATCGTGCCGATTCTGAGATGATCATTGACTCCACGACAACTCTATCACCGAAATTGCTCCCCTGCTTCACGCATGGTCCCGAGCCAGCATCAGCGACGGCCTCCGCAACTGCTCCTGAATCTGTGACATCCATGGAACCCTTGGCCTGGCCTTGGTCCAATACATCCTGCTCTGGACTCAGCTACGCGATTTCAATCTCTCCCGGACGTGCCGGATCGCATCTGTAGGTGTCAAAACCAGCGGATCTCGGGTAGGGGGTCCCGAACTGTGCGTCTAAGGCGGATGGTAACAGGAAACATGGAACACGATGTTTTACCCAGGTTCTGGCCCTTTTGATGGAGGTAAAACCCTACGTCCTACTTGATTTATTCTTGATGATATAAGTATTACAAGAGTTGATCTACCACGAGATCGGAGAGGCTAAACCCTAGAAGCTAGCCTATGGTATGATTGTATGTTGTCCTATGGACTAAAACCCTCCGGTTTATATAGACACTGGAGGGGGCTAGGGTTACACAAGATCGGTTACAACGGAGGAGATATACATATCCATATTGCCTAGCTTGCCTTCCACGCCAAGTAGAGTCCCATCCGGACACGAGACGAAGTCTTCAATCTTGTATCTTCATAGTCCAACAGTCTGGCCAAAGGATATAATCCGGCTGTCCGGATACCCCCTAATTCAGGACTCCCTCAGTAGCCCCTGAACCAAGCTTCAATGACGATGAGTCCGGCGCGCAGTATTGTCTTCGGCATTGCAAGGCGGGTTCCTCCTCCGAATACACCACTGAAGAATTTGAATACGAGGATAGTGTCTGACCCTGCAAAATAAGTTCCACATACCACCGTAGAGAGAATAATATTTGCACAAATCTAATCTGCTGACACGTTTTGGCAACATGACATTATGCCATGGCCCGGTGATTATTCAAACCGTTTCCTTTAACTAGCCCCGCACATAACGCAAGGCAGTTTCTTGACACGTCTTGTCAAAGCAGAGATCGTGTCCCCCTTATTACGGGATTCTCATCAATACGGACGTGGGTAACCCAACCGCGCCATCGATTACGGCGCTTGGGGGATAAGCAAGTTTTACTAGGCTAGTGGGGGCACATAGTTTTGGCCGCCCTTATAAAGGGACAAGGTTTAACCTTTTTCTACCCACGCCTTCTTCCTCCTTGCTCATCCATTCTTGCACACTCGAGCTCCAACGCCCAAGTCCACATCCTTCCCCTCAACCTTCTCCAACTATGTCCGGAGCGAGAGGCAAATGGATGGCTTCCTCCGTTACGGAGGGACACATCAAGAAGCTGCGCGGAGCCGGATACTTAGCCACGAATATCGCGCATCGGCTCCCCGCTGCGGGGCAGATCGTTCCTACCCCTGAACCTCACGAGAGGGTAGTTTTCCTCCACCACTTCCTCCGCGGACTGGGGTTTCCCCTCCATCCATTCGTCCGCGGTCTCATGTTCTACTACGGGCTAGACTTCCATGATCTGGCCCCGAACTTTATCCTCAACATTTCGGCGTTCATCGTCGTGTGTGAGGCTTTCCTCCGCATCCGGCCCCACTTCGGCCTATGGTTAAAGACCTTCAATATCAAGCCGAAGGTGGTGGGAGGCCAACAAGCAGAATGCGGCAGAGCCATGGTGGGCAAGATGCCCAATGTTATATGGCTTGAAGGCTCCTTCGTGGAGACCATAAAGGGGTGGCAATCGGCGTGGTTCTACATCACCGAGCCGCGCGACACCAACTGGGTAGCTCCCCCCGAGTTTCGATCCGGAATCCCCACGCGGCTCACCTCCTGGAAAGAGAAGGGCCTATCCTGGGGTTCATCGGTGGAGCTAGACGGACTCCAGAAATGTATCCGGAATATGGCAGGCAAGAAGCTCAAGCTTGTCAACATAGTCCAGGTCATGCTCATCCCCCGGATCCTCCCGTGTCAACAACGGGATTTCAACTTGTGGGAGTTCGACCCGGCCCAGCACCAGAGTCTGAGCGAGCTCTTCGACACGACGCACAAGGACGTATGGAGGGTGCTGTTCAAGGGCGCCGAGGTCCCTCCCTCTCTCACCGAGGACCGAGGGCTAAGCGCGAAGCGCCTAGCGCATTCGGTGAGTTCTATACATCTGGTAGGATATTTATTTCCCCTAGCTTAACCATGTGCGGGTCTGAGCTCCATGCCTTTGACAGGACTGGGTGGAGACGTCGGGGTAGATTAACTGTCCGGCCCCTCTGCCCGAAGACACTGCGGATGCTCTCCTGACGGAGATGCTGACTCCGGCTCCTTACAAGGTGTCGGAGAAGACCAAGAAAGCCAAGGGAACCCGAAAGAGTTCCCGACGCCAGGTGTTATCGGACTCATCGTCCGATAACTCCGCGACACACTCCTCCCCCGAAGACGAGGAGGAAGATGAAGATGCTCCCCCTCCAGTCGGGGGAGACAAGAAAAGGAAGGCCGCCCCAACCGGGGGGGGCGAAGGGTCCAAGAAGGGAAGGACTCTCCTTCCGGACTACTCCACCACCGCCGCCGAAGGCGAAGACGAGTGGCTGCTCAGGGCCAAGCCCCTGGCGAAGTCGTAAGTATTCGGATGCCAGAGTAACTCATAGCATACCTTTGTCACACTGCTTCTCCTAACGCCGAATTATGATTATGCAGACCGCCACGAGCCCGTATCGACGTATCGTCGGACGACTCCCTAGGCTCGTCGGATATGGATAGCGATCCACTTCCGATTGTTGGAAATATGCCCTAGAGGCAATAATAAATTAGTTATTATTATATCATATTTCATTGTTCATGATAATCGTTTATTATCCATGCTAGAATTGTATTGATAGGAAACTCAGATACATGTGTGGAAACATAGACAACACCATGTCCCTAGTAAGCCTCTAGTTGACTAGCTCGTTGATCAATAGATGGTTACGGTTTCCTGACCATGGACATTGGATGTCATTGATAACGGGATCACATCATTAGGAGAATGATGTGATGGACAAGAGCCAATCCTAAGCCTAGCACAAGATCGTGTAGTTCGTTTGCTAAAGCTTTTCTAATGTCAAGTATCATTTCCTTAGACCATGAGATTGTGCAACTCCCGGATACCGTAGGAGTGCTTTGGGTGTGCCAAACGTCACAACGTAACTGGGTGGCTATAAAGGTGCACTACGGGTATCTCCGAAAGTGTCTGTTGGGTTGGCACAAATCGAGACTGGGATTTGTCACTCAGTGTAAACGGAGAGCTATCTCTGGGCCCACTCGGTAGGACATCATCATAATGTGCACAATGTGATCAAGGAGTTGATCACGGGATGATGTGTTACGGAACGAGTAAAGAGACTTTCCAGTAACGAGATTGAACAAGGTCTCGGGATACCGATGATCGAATCTCGGGCAAGTATCGTACCGATAGACAAAGGGAATTGTATACGGGATTGATTGAATCCTTGACATCGTGGTTCATCCGATAAGATCATCGTGGAACATGTGGGAGCCAACATGGGTATCCAGATCCCGCTGTTGGTTATTGACCGGAGAGTTGTATCGGCCATGTCTAGATGACTCCCAAACCCGTAGGGTCTACACACTTAAGGTTCGATGATGCTGGGGTTTATAGGGAAAGTATGTACGCGGTTACCGAATGTTGTTCGGAGTCCCGGATGAGGTCCCGGATGAGATCCCGGACGTCACGAGGAGTTCCAGAATGGTCCGGAGGTAAAGATTGATATATAGGAAGTATGGTTTTGGCCATCGGAAGTGTTCCGGGCATCACCGGTAGTGTACCGGGACCACCGGGAGGGGCCACCGGCCCCGGAGGCCTACATGGGCCAATAGTGGAAAGGGACCATCCCCTAGGTGGGCTGGGGCGCCTCCCACTAAAGCCCAAGGTGCCTCCAAGAGGGGAGGGGGCAAACCCTAGGGCAGATGGGCCCTAAGGCCCACCCCAGGTGCGCCTCCCCCCTCCCCCTTGTGGCCGCCACCCTAGATGGGATCAGGGGCTGTCGCACCCTTGGGGTGGGAACCCTAGAGGGGGAGCAGCCCCCTCCCCTCCCCCTATATATATTTGAGGTATGGGGGCTGCCCAACACACGATTCGATCTCTCTCTTGGCGCAGCCCTACCCCTCTCCCTCCTCGTCTCTCGTAGTGCTTGGCGAAGCCCTGCTGGAGTCCCGCGCTCCTCCACCACCACCACGCCGTCGTGCTGCTGCTGGACGGAGTCTTCCCCAACCTCTCCTTCTCCCCTTGCTGGATCAAGGCATAGGAGACGTCACCGGGCTGCACGTGTGTTGAACGCGGAGGCGCCGTTGGTCGGCGCTTAGATCGGAATCAACCGCGATCTGAATCGCTACGAGTATGAGTCCTTCATCCGCGTTCTTGCAACGCTTCTGCTTAGCGATCTACAAGGGTATGTAGATGCACTCCCCTTCCCCTCGTTGCTAGATTACTCCATAGATTGATCTTGGTGATGCGTAGGAAATTTTAAATTTCTGCTACGATCCCCAACAGTGGCATCATGAGCTAGGTCTATGCGTAGTTTCTATGCACGAGTAGAACACAAAGCAGTTGTGGGCGTCGATATTGTCAATTTACTTGCCGTTACTAGTCTTATCTTGATTCGGCGGCATCGTGGGATGAAGCGACCTGGACCGACCTTACACGTACGCTTACGTGAGACTGGTTCCACCGACTGACATGCACTAGTTGCATAAGGTGGCTAGCGGCTGTCTGTCTCTCCCACTTTAGTCGGATCGGATTCGATGAAAAGGGTCCTTATGAAGGGTAAATAGAAATTGGCATATCACGTTGTCGTTTTGGCGTAGGTAAGAAACGTTCTTGCTAGAAACCTATAGCAGCCACGTAAAAACTTGCAACAACAATTAGAGGACGTCTAACTTGTTTTTACAGCATGTGTCGTGTGATGTGATATGGCCAAAAGGATGTGAAGAATGATATATGTGATGTATGAGATTGATCATGTTCTTGTAATAGGAATCACGACTTGCATGTCGATGAGTATGACAACCGGCAGGAGCCATAGGAGTTGTCTTAATTTATTTATGACCTGCGTGTCAACTTAAACGTCATGTAATTACTTTACTTTATTGCTAAAGCGTTAGCCATAGTAGTAGAAGTAATAGATGACGAGACAACTTCGAGAAGACACGATGATGGAGATCATGATGATGGAGATCATGGTGTCATGCCGGTGACAATGATGATCATGGAGCCCCAAAGATGGAGATCATAAGGAGCAAAATGATATTGGCCATATCATGTCACTATTTGATTGCATGTGATGTTTATCATGTTTTACATCTTATTTTCTTAGAACGACGGTAGCTTAAATAAGATGATCCCTCGCAATAATTTCAAGAAAGTGTTCCCGCTAACTGTGCACCGTTGCGAAGGTTCGTTGTTTCGAAGCACCACGTGATGATCGGGTGTGATAGATTCTAACGTTTGAATACAACGGGTGTAAGCCAGATTTACACACGCAATACACTTAGGTTGACTTGACGAGCCTAGCATGTACAGACATGGCCTCGGAATACGGAAGACCGAAAGGTCGAGCATGAGTCGTATAGAAGATACGATCAACATGAAGATGTTCACCGATGTTGACTAGTCCGTCTCACGTGATGATCGGACACGGCCTAGTTGACTCGGATCATGTTTCACTTAGATGACTAGAGGGATGTCTATCTGAGTGGGAGTTCATTAAATAATTTGATTAGATGAACTTAATTATCATGAACATAGTCTAAATTGTCTTTGCAAATATGTTGTAGATAAATAGCTCATGTTTTTCAATACGTTCCTAGAGAAAGACCAAGTTGAAAGATATTGTAAGCAATGATGCGGACTGGGTCCATAGTCCGAGGAGTGTCCTCACTGCTACACAAAAGGCCTACATCTTTGATGCACCGCTCGATGTGCAAACCCCTAGAACGCCGTCTGTGGATGTTGTGAACACCTGACAGACACATCCTGATGACTACTTGATAGTTTAGTGCACCATACTTTACGGCTTAGAATCGGGATTCCAATGACGTTTTGAACGCCATAAGATATATGAGATGTTCCAAGAGCTGAAATTGGGATTTCAGGCTCATGCCCGTGTTGAGAGGTATGAGACCTCTGACAAGTTCTTTTGCCAACAAGATGGAGGAGAATAGCTCAGCTAGTGAGCATGTGCTCAGAATATCTGGGTGCTACAATCACTTAAATCAAGTGGGAGTTAAACTTCCAGATAAGATAGTGATTGATAGAGTTCTCTAGCCACTATCACTAAGCTACTAGATCTTCGTGATGAACTATGACATGCAATAAATCTGAGAACGGTTTTTAAAAAACTGGTTAAAAAGGTTGGTTTTTTCCTCAGGCTTAATTGTTAAGGTTTTATTGGGTTGAGCTTTTTTTGGTTCAAGTTTGGTTTGGGTATGTAGAAAAACCAGTTTGGGTATAATTGGTTACGGGCTTAAAGAGTTTGGGCCTAACCGCTGGAAACTATGGGTTCCAACCTGGTTCCTCGCCCCGGAGCGCAACTCAGAAAAAAGCCCCATCGAGGGGTCGAGCTGACCTACCCATTCCCCGATCCCCGATCCCTCCACCGCCGCCGGCCGCCCTCCACCGTCTATGTTGCCCTTCACCACCGGCCTACGCCCTCTCCCCCTCCCCCTCCCCTCACCTCACAGATCAGTGCCCTAGTCCTCCTCCTGCTCTCCTTCTTCGCCCCCTCCTCGACGTCCTCGTTGACGGCGCCGGGCATCATCCGGCTGCCACGCGCCGGGTTCTGCGCGCGCCAGCTTCCACGCGTCAACTTCGTCAAGTTTGGCGGCACCCGCGCCATCCCACTCATCTACAAGACTACAACGAGCCCGCGAGCGCTCCTCGAGTCACTTCCTCCAGATCCCCCTCCCCCCTCCCTTCGTCTCTCATTTTACTCCAGAAATTCCAGTTCTTTGGAAGTCAACCCGAAGTAGATCTTGGTGGTATCTTCATTATTCAGTGCAGTAGACCACTTTGTAAATTACAAACTAAGGTACATGGGTTGCTGTTCATGAACAACACAAGTAGCAGGCATTTGGTTAATGTTCATGGACTGATGTTTCAAGAACAGAGAATTGCTATTAGTTGCTCAATTCTTCTTGATTAGGATTTGGAGTTACTGTAATTAACATGTTAGTATGGCACTAAACACATGAATACCATGGTTTCTGAAAAATACCATGGTTCTGATAAGAATATTCAGAGTGATCCCATCCTATTTTCCCTTTTCACTTATATGGTAAACAACCATATTATATCTCCTGGTTATAGCCGATTCAGTTTGATTAGTCTATCTTCCAGCCGGCATCGCGTGCGAGTCTCCATCTCTCTGCAGTGCCATGACTGAAGCAAGCTCACCACCAGGGAGAACACTCGTTCGCAACAAGCTATTTCTCGAGTCCTTGGCTGCCTATGTATTTTCGGCGAGTAGCGCACGGATTAGATTGATTGATCCTTTTGGAGAGCACTCATAGCAGCAGGTTATATATGCTAGCTAGCTAGCCGATTCAGTATAAATGGCGCATGTACACGCACAAAGAATTTAGGACCAGTTGGAACTTCGAAGTACATGCACTTATATAGACATATAATGGCAACACGCTCCTAGTATTGAATTACTTCAATCTAGTTGACTGATCCTAGGATGGTATTACATGTGCATGGCAGCTGCATGCAGCCGGCAACCATTAGCATCCGCTAATTACTCAGTCATTTATGCTAAGACATTTGGTCAAAACTTTGGTTAAACAGCAGCAACCAAACACATATAAAACTGAGAAAAAACATTGGTTTTAGGAAACTGTAGTATTCTTTGCCCACAGAGTAATACTGTGGTTTTCAATTACCACAGTTTAAATAAAACTTTGCTGCCAAACTAGCCCTGAATTTTATAATCTACTGGACATCCTTTGCAAATTCCTGTAATAGTGAAGAAATAGCTTCAAGATCATTGTCGGTGTCAAAACCGGCGGATCTCGGGTAGGGGGTCCCGAACTGTGCGTCTAGGCCGGATGGTAACAGGAGGCAGGGAACACGATGTTTTACCCAGGTTCGGGCCCTCTCGATGGAGGTAAAACCCTACGTCCTGCTTGATTAATATTGATGATATGGGTAATACAAGAGTAGATCTACCACGAGATCAAGGAGGCTAAACCCTAGAAGCTAGCCTATGGTATGATTGTTGTCTATGGAGTTGATGAAGTTGTCCTACGGACTAAAACCCTCCGGTTTATATAGACACCGGATAGGGTTAGGGTTACATAGAGTCGGTTACAATGGTAGGAGATCTTGAATATCCGCATCGCCAAGCTTGCCTTCCACGCCAAGGAAAGTCCCATCCGGACACGGGACGTAGTCTTCAATCTTGTATCTTCATAGTCCAGGAGTCCGGCTGAAGGTATAGTCCGGCTACCCGAACACCCCCTAATCCAGGACTCCCTCAGTAGCCCCTGAACCAGGCTTCAATGACGACGAGTCCGGCGCGCAAATTGTCTTCGGCATTGCAAGGCGGGTTCCTCCTCCAAGTCCTTCATAGAAGATTGTAAACACCAAGAGTAGTGTCCGGCTCTGCAAAATAAGCTTCCACATATTGCCATAGAGAGAATAATATTAACACAAATCAAATCTGCTGACGTATTCCGCAGTGCGTCCATCACACTACGGCCAAGTCCTTTACTCGAATCGTTTTTACTTTTCCACCTCAGCATGTTTTGCGAGGCGGTTTCCTTGGCACGTCTTGTCAAAGCAGAGATCGTGTACCCCCTTTACGGGATTCTCATCAATACGGACGTGGGTAACCCAACCGCGCCATTATCACGGCGCTTGGGAGGCAAGCGAGTTTTACTAGGCTGGTGGGGACGCACAACCGCATCCGCCCATATAAGGGGATAAGGATCCACCTTTTTACCTACGCCTTCTTCCTCCTTTGCCTATCCATCTCCTGCGCACTCGAGCTCCAGCGCCCAAGCCCGCACTTCCCACCTCAACCTTCTCCAGCAATGTCCGGAGCGGGAGGCAAGTGGATGGTCTCCTCCGTCACGGAGGGCCATGTCAAAAAGCTAAGGAAGGCCGGATACTTGTCCAAGACATCGCGCACCGGCTTCCCGAGGAGGGGCAGCTTCTCCCCACCCCAAGGCCCCATGAGAGGGTAGTTTTCTCCCACTTCCTCCGCGGACTGGGTTTTCCACTCCACCCATTTGTCCGGGGGCTCATGTTCTACTACGGCCTGGATTTCCACGATCTGGCCCCGAACTTCATCCTCAACATCTCGGCGTTTATCGTCGTGTGCGAGGCTTTTCTCCGCGTCCGCCCCCATTTCGGCCTCTGGCTCAAGACCTTCAACGTCAAGCCCAAGGTGGTGCGCGGCAGCCAGGCGGAGTGCGGAGGCGCCATGGCGGGCAAGATGGCCAACGTCCTATGGTTCGAGGGCTCTTTCGTGGAGACCCTAAAGGGATGGCAATCCGGGTGGTTTTATATCACCGAGCCGCGCGATCCGAAATGGACCGCAGCCCCCGAGTTCCGATCCGGACCCCCCACGCTTATGTCCTGGAAAGAGACGGGCCTGTCGTGGGGTGACGAAAAAGAGGTGACCGGATTGCAAACATGCATCCAGTCCCTGGTGAACAAGCCAGTCCGGCTTGTTAATGTAATCCAGGTTATGCTCGTCCGCCGGATCCTCCCGTGCCAACAACGGGATTTTAATCTGTGGGAGTTCGACCCGGCGCAGCATCAAACCCTCAGCAGGCTCTTCGACACGACGTACGAAGACGCCTGGAAGATGCTATTCAAGGGCGCCGAGGCTCCCGCATCCGCTTCCGAGGACCGCGGATACAGCTCGCAGCGTCACGCTAGCGAGGTAGCCATCTACACCTTTTACAGGATGTTAAGCTTTTTTCATAGTTTGACTCTATGCGGGATCTAAACTCCCTTACCTTTGACAGGCTTGGCGGGCGATATCCGGACCGATTAACTGTCCGGCTCCGCTGCCCGAAGACCCAGCCCCAGCTCTACTAGTGAAGCTGCTGGTTCCGGCGCCTTATGTGGTGCCGGAGAAGAAGGCCAAGAAGAAGAAGACCACGGGGACTCGAAAGAGTGCCCGCAACGTGGTGGTGTCGGACTCGTCATCTGACGAGTCCGAGACGCCCTCCTCCCATGAAACGAGGAGGAGGAAGAAGAAAACTCTCCCCCCCAGCGGGGAAGGAAAGAAAAGGAAGGCCGCCCCAACGGGGGAGGCCGAGGTCCAGGAAGAGGAAGACCCCTCCGCCGGACTACTCCCCCGACGCCGAAGAGGACGAAGAGGAGTGGCCAGACAGGGCCAAGCGTCCGGCAATCGTAAGTTCGGATATCAGATAACTCATGACGTTCCTTTGTTGCACAGCTTTCCCTAATGTCGAATATAATTATGCAGCCCGCCCCGGGCCGAACTCGACGAGTCGTCGAGCGGCTCCCTGAATTCATCGGACGTGAACTCAGTTCCGCCCGCTGTCTCCCCCCGCACCGGACGACGCCGAAGTGGCGTCGCGACGAGCTCCGGGGCAGGAGGAGGTGGTCCTGGAGGAGCCGCAAGGCGACCTCCCGGACCCCAGGAGTAAAGGGGACAAGACCCCCCAGGGCTCCAAGTCCGGCTTTGTGAGCCGGACACCGCGCCGGAATCTTCAACAGTTCCGGACCGCGGTAGGCGAACTCCTTCCAAGAGGAGCAAGCCTTCTGAGCCGGCAGGCCTCCGTCCAACCGGAGGTGCCGGACAATCTGCTGGAGGTGCTTGACGGCGCCTCCATCGACGAGGAGCACCGTACTATTATGAGTACGGTGATCCAGAAGGTTCAGTCCGCCAAGAGCGGACTGAGTGAAGCTTGCGCTAGCCTTCTAACAGGCTTCGAGGTAAGTAAAAAATATGTAAAAATATAACCGCATAGACAGTAGCCCCTGATGCTCTGTTTGGCGTTCGGAAAGAAAAGCCGAATAGAGGATCTATTAAATTTCGCAGGAGTCTAACAACAAAGAGTCAATATGCGTATGCAGGCTTCGCTGCTAGCCACCGCCGCACTGACTGCGGAGGTGGGTGCCCTGAAAACAGGGCCTCGAGCGGACCGAGCAAGAGCTCGGCCTTGCCAAACGGCAGCTCGAGGAGAAAGAAGGTAAGAAATACCTTACAGAAAAAAGTGCCTATAGAAGCGTGATTGCAAAAAATAACAGGATTGTACTGCTTATTGTAGGGGCCACGACTGAGGTGGCGACCCTCAAGCAGGCGCTGTCCGAGGCCGAAAAGAAAAGGCCGCGGAGCGCACCGAGCGAGAGAAACTTGGGGCTCAGGTCGGCGAGGTGCAGCAAGAGCTTCAGGCTCTCATGAAAAAACATGAGAGTTTGGAGCTTGAGTCAAAGACGCAAGCGTCCGAGCTCGCGGCGGCCCTTGAGACTGCCAAGTCTGCCAAGGCCGAAGCCCAAAAGGCCCTCCAAGAGTTGGAGGAGATGAAAAGATAGCGGCGGGTAAGGCATTCTTTATGCAAAGCAGAATATAAAAGTAAACTACTTGTTACTTACCCGAATCCGGAGCTCTCCAGGGGCATTCGCAGATCTTCCCCGCAGCGTATCCGACGCCGCCGCATTCTACCGAGCGAAGAGGGCAGCTCGACGGAGAAGGTGTTCTGGTCTCAGTATGCTGAGGCCGGACACCCTGTGCCCTTGAGCGACCAGCTGAAACAGCTGGTCGAGCTCCACAAGGCGGCCGAACAGGCCATGAAGGGCTTCATAGTTCGGCTGTGGCCCGGAGAGGCCCTGCCTGGGAGCTACTTCGGGCTGGTGCGGCGGCTGGTGGAGGCCTGTCCAAGGCTCGAGGTCATCAAGCGCTCCGTCTGCATCGAAGGTGCCCGTAGGGCCCTTGCCCGTGCAAAGGTGCACTGGGGTAAGCTGGACGGTGAGAAGCTTGTGAGGACGGGCCGCCGCCGGGGAAGGAGCATCGCAAGCCCGAGAACTACTATAAGGATGTTCTTGCGGTGCCCGCCTTGTGGCGGATGAATGTACCAAGGATGTGTAATTTTTGAATGAACTCGCTCGTGTTTATCCTGTGCGCTGAAAACTTGTTCATATGCGCTAAGCAATGCTTATTGAATTTAAAATATTACTTTCTGTGCGGCCATTTATCAAAAATTGAGAGATGGCCAGTCGTCGGCTTCTGCCCCCATGCCACTAGTGCTGGGGTGTTCGGGATAAACCTGAGCGCTCTTTTTCCCATAGTTTGGGTCCTTCGAGGGAGGCGCTCAGCACAACGAACAGGCAATCGGACTATAATGCTTGAACACTCTCACTTAGCCATAGAACTCTATAATTTTAAATTTCGGCGAAGCCCCTAGTTCGGAAGACCGAGTTCGGGGCGCTATCCACGCCTTGGCCGGACAAAGCCAGCTCCTCGCTCGAAGCGGCATAAGCCTTTAGGGACTCGAAAAACCTCTCGAACAGCGACCGGTCTCTCGCCACATCATGACAGTCAGTTTTAGCTTTCTCCACTGAGGTGCTTAACCCAGCTCAACCGGGGCACAATCGCAGTGGTTCTCCTAGTGCTACCTTAGCCGATATAGCGGAACGTAAGGCACCAAAACATAGGAGCCGGGCAAACCCAACTATTGACCCAAATCATGATTCGGAGCCGATGCATATAGTGCTATAAGTTCGGGGTGCCGCACTTGTGAAAGTGTACGGACTTCTCACGCCATATTGAGGGTACTGAAGCCCCTGGCGTATTTGCCGTACCATGGTGTACGGGTGCAATCATGTCATTTAATAAACATATATGTAAAAAGAAGATAATGCAAAAAATAGACAAAAGCTATGCATTGTTTATAGAGAGGCTATTTATCAAAGCCGAACGATACAAATAGTGCGGTAAGCAAAAGATATTGGACTATTTAGTATGTCCTGACCAGGGGCAGGCCGCGGAATTGTATTTAAAACAGGTATACCGCTCGTAACAGAGACCACCTGGGAGTTCCATAATGCGGCATGGCTTGTCTGCCTCCCTGGATCTTGCATCGTTTGTGCGGCAGTCGAATTGCCGAACAGGTCGTCCGAAGTATGGAGTCCTGAAAGTAAGAAAAAATTAAAAAAAGAATCCGGCAGCCCCTAGTACGTTTTAAGCCGTATTTTGGGCGTGCCGTTATTGTGCCCCTTCCCCTGTGCCCATGGTATTTCAAGGGCGTAGTTATGTACGCGAGGTACTGGTTTCGCTATGTCGCGAGAGCTGGGGTTGGGGCCGCATTGCTACGCTTGCTCAGAGTGTGCCAGGCGGTCCTGCTGTGGGTTACTCCGGGCGCGCTTGGCAGTGTCTGGCTTTTTAACGGCCGGACTGGAGAA
Source organism: Triticum urartu (assembly GCF_003073215.2). Taxonomy (NCBI): domain Eukaryota; kingdom Viridiplantae; phylum Streptophyta; class Magnoliopsida; order Poales; family Poaceae; genus Triticum; species Triticum urartu. The sequence goes on along the minus strand of NC_053022.1, from coordinate 517,484,071 downwards.
TTGCCTAAGAAGGCTACTTTGTACTTCCGCTGCGAGAGCCGCCGTGTGCTCCTCCGTACGGAGGGAGCGTTCGGTGTTTCCGTTGACCGTGATTACTCCTCGAGGGCCTGGCATCTTGAGCTTGAGATATGCGTAGTGCGGCACCGCATTGAACTTTGCAAATGCGGTTCGTCCGAGCAGGGCGTGATAGCCACTGCGAAACGGGACTATATCGAAGATTAACTCTTCGCTTCGGAAATTGTCCGGGGATCCGAAGACCACGTCAAGTGTTACTGAGCCTGTACAGTTGGCTTCTACACCTGGTATAACGCCTTTAAAGGTCGTTCTTGTGGGCTTAATCCTTGAGGGATCTATGCCCATTTTCCGCACTGTATCCTGATAAAGCAGGTTCAGGCTACTGCCGCCGTCCATGAGGACTCTTGTGAGATGAAATCCGTCGATGATTGGGTCGAGAACCAATGCGGCGAAGCCGCCATGACGGATGCTAGTGGGATGGTCCCTTCGATCAAAAGTGATCGGGCAGGAGGACCATGGGTTGAACTTTGGGGCGACTGGCTCCATCGCGTATACGTCCCGTAGCGCACGCTTCCGCTCCCGCTTGGGAATGTGGGTTGCGTATATCATGTTCACCGTCCGCACTTGTGGGGGAAAGCCCTTCTGTCCATTGTTGTTCGGCGGCTTGGGCTCCTCCTCGTCGTCGCTGTGCAGCCCCTTGTCTTTGTTTTCGGCTCTTAACTTGCCTGCCTGCTTGAACACCCAACAATCCCTGTTAGTGTGATTGGCTGGCCTTTCGGGGGTGCCATGTATCTGGCACAAGCGATCGAGTATTCGGTCCAAACTGGACGGGCCCTGAGTATTCTTTTTGAATGGCTTTTTCCGCTGACCGGATTTATAGCCTTTGAATCCGGCATTGACTGCCGTGTCTTCATTGCTGTCGCTGCTAACGCGGCGTTTTTGCTTATTCCGACGTGTCCTGCCACTTTTGTCCTTGGTATCCGAATTACCAGGGTTCTTTGATAAGTTGTTACTGCGAGCTAGCCAGCTGTCTTCTCCCGCGCAAAAGCGGGTCATGAGTGTCGTGAGGGCTGCCATAGATTTCGGCTTTTCCTGTCCCAGGTGCCGGGCAAGCCATTCGTCGCGGATGTTATGCTTGAAGGCTGCTAGGGCCTCTGCATCCGGACAGTCGACTATCTGGTTTTTCTTTGTTAGGAACCGTGTCCAGAATTGTCTGGCCGATTCCTCTGGCTGCTGAATTATGTGGCTTAAGTCGTCGGCATCCGGTGGTCGCACGTAAGTGCCCTGGAAGTTGTCGAGGAATGCGGCTTCCAGGTCCTCCCAAGAACCGATTGAGTCTGCTGGCAAGCTGTTAAGCCAATGCCGGGCCGGTCCTTTAAGTTTGAGCGGGAGGTATTTGATGGCGTGTAGATCATCGCCGCGTGCCATGTGGATGTGAAGGAGATAATCCTCGATCCATACCGCCGGATCTGTTGTGCCATCGTATGATTCGATGTTTACGGGTTTGAAACCCTCTGGGATTTTATGATCCATTACTTCATTCGTGAAGCATAGCGGGTGTGCGGCGCCTCTGTACTGGGCTATATCACGACGCAGCTCGGAAGAGCTATGTCTGTTGTGTTCGGCCCGGCCGGATTTGTTGTATCCGGAGTGAAGATCATCGTCACGTGCCGTAGGGCGCCTGCGCGATCCGTAGATCGATCTTGTTTGTCTTGCCTTATCCTCCAGTATGTCTCGCAGGTCTGGCGCATTTTCCCGTGCCTTAGTTGAGCGGCGTCGGGGCATGGCTTGGGTGGAGGGCCGAGAGCCTCTCTGTCGCGGCCGCGAGGTGGCCGGTCTGCCATGTCATGCGCTGGTGATGTAGGTGCTTCCTCCTCTGATCGGGGTAGCGGCCTGCGCTTTGGGTAACTCTTGGAGGGGCGTTCGAGTTCATACTCTTCGGCCGCAAGGACTTCAGTCCATCTGTCAGCTAGCAAATCTTGGGCAGCTCTAAGCTGCTGCTGCTTTTTCTTGAGGCTGCTTGCCGTGGCTAAAAGCCTGCGTCTAAAACGCTCTTGTTCGGCGGGGTCTGATGGTATGACGAATTCGTCGTCATCGAGGCTTGCCTCGTCTTCGGAGGGAGGCATATAGTTATCATCCTCAACCTCTTGGTCTGCCGCTCTCTCATGAGGGCTGGCTTCTCCATCTTCCTGTGCCGAATCTTGCTGAGGTGGGTGTTCTTCGGCGCTATCCGGGGTAGTATTATCTCCCGTGCCGGAATCACCGTTTTTGCTTTGGCGGGATTTAGAGCGGCGCCGCTGACGCCGGCGCTTTGGCTGTTTCTTGGGGGCGTCATCCCCCACTGTTCCATCGCCATCTCCATCTTTTGGAGTCCACCATATATATGTCATATGACGAGGTGGCCTTCCAGCGCCCTACAGGTGCTGGTTCCTGTTCGTCTCCTACATCGGTCGTCCATACCGTCGATGTCTTCGGAGTCGAAGTCAAGCATGTCGGTTAAATCGTCGACAATGGCTACAAAGTGGGTGGTGGGTGGGCTTTGAATTTCTTCATCGTCCGTATCCCACCTCGCTGACCGTAATCCGGCCAGGGCTCTCCTGATAAAGAGAGAGACTTTAAGAGAATTCAGGATGTCGCCAAAAGGCGAGTGCTGAAAGATGTCTCGGCGGTGAACTCCATTATCGGCGCCCAATCGGATTCGATCGGTGAGGGGCGCGGGGGGTTCGGAGTCCGGGGAGGAGTCACGGGTCATGCAGAGTGCGGGGCTAGCGTTCGGCTCGATCGCCTTTGAGATCGCAGCCCCCGAGGTGGATCCAACCGCTCGTCCTCGATTGGCGCAATAGGCTCCGAGTTAGGGGTCGGAACCGATGCGTGCGGCCTCCAGGACACTGTCGGAGGCAGAGCTAGATCATGCCCCTCGAGATAGTGCGGCGCGCTTGGCCGTGGCTCGAACCCGTCGAAGATCAAGTCTCCGCGGATGTCAGCCGTGTAGTTTAAGCTTCCAAACCTGACTTGATGGCCAGGGGCGTAGCTTTCGATCTGCTCCAAGTGGCCGAGAATTGGCCCGCAGAGCGAAGCCGCCGAAGACGAAGATCTGTCCGGGGAGAAAAGTCTCACCCTGGACCGCATCGTTGTTGATGATCAAAGGAGCCATCGGGCCTAAAGGCGACGACACAGAGGAACTCTCAATGAAAGCACCAATGTCGGTGTCAAAACCGGCGGATCTCGGGTAGGGGGTCCCGAACTGTGCGTCTAGGCCGGATGGTAACAGGAGGCAGGGAACACGATGTTTTACCCAGGTTCGGGCCCTCTTGATGGAGGTAAAACCCTATGTCCTGCTTGATTAATATTGATGATATGGGTAGTACAAGAGTAGATCTACCACGAGGTCAAGGAGGCTAAACCCTAGAAGCTAGCCTATGGTATTTTTGTTATGGAGTTGATTTGTCCTACGGACTAAAACCCTCCGGTTTATATAGACACCGGATAGGGTTAGGGTTACATAGAGTCGGTTACAATGGTAGGAGATCTTGAATATCCGCATCGCCAAGCTTGCCTTCCACGCCAAGGAAAGTCCCATCCGGACACGGGACGAAGTCTTCAATCTTGTATCTTCATAGTCCAGGAGTCCGGCTGAAGGTATAGTCCGGCTACCCGAACACCCCCTAATCCAGGACTCCCTCAATCATTTACATTAACAATGACATATTTCTGGACATCCTTTGCAAACTGTACTGTTAATTGTTTCTACTGTACTATTCTAGCATTTTCTAACAGTAATCTTCCATATGTATTTTCACATGTAGTGTGCTCTGAAATTTGAGGCATGTCTACCTCAGAGGTTTCCGAGAGTGCCGATTCCATGGATGAGGATATGAGTCAAGTACCACGTGTTAGAAGGTCCAAGGTGTGGGAGCATTATGAACAAGATCTGGTTCGCATACATCGTGATCTCAAGGCTGTGTGCAAATATTGTGGGACACAACTTCACACCAAGTTTGGGACTACGAGTTTGAGAACCCACATTGCAGAGTCTTGCAAATCAATTGAGGATGGTTGCAGGAAGAATTTTCTGTTGACTATGAAAAAAACAAATTCCGAAGGCCCATTTGTGTTTGATCAAAAAGTTTGCCGTGATCTCATGGTCAAGTTTTGCATCCATGCTGAGATCCCCTTTCTTAAGTTTGAAGATCCATACCTTCAGCCATGGATTGACTCAATGCAGCCAGCATTTCAAGTCACGGGTCATCACACAATTCATGATGATGCAATGAAGATGTATAAGGGAATGAAGAAAGATATCGAAGTTGAGCTACAAAATTTGGATTCTCGCATTTGCTTAACATCTGATATGTGGACTTCATCACAGAGCTTGGGCTACATGTCCATCACCGCCCACTATATCAATGCAGAATTCATCTACAAGAAGAAGATCATAAGTTTCGCAGAGGTGAAGTATCCTCACACGGGCTATGCGATAGAAGAGGAACTTGTTGGTTGCCTAACAGAATGGGGCATAAGGGGCAAATTATTCACTTTGACACTAGATAATGCCAGCAATAATACTAATGCATGTGAGGAGTTAATAAAATATCACAAACATGAGCTGCTCCTTGAAGGTCAACATTTGCATGTCAGGTGCTGTGCACACATTCTCAATATCTTGGTTCAGGATGGAATGAAGATAATCCATGAAGCTATTGACATGATACGAGAGTTGCTGAAGTTTATTGACTCTTCTCCTTCAAGACTTTAGGATTTCAATACAATTGCAAGTGGGATGGGTCTGCCTTCAAAGAAAGGTATCTCTGTTGATACACCAACCAGATGGAACTCAACATGGAAAATGCTTGTAGAAGCATTGATATACAAATCTGTCCTCGCTAGTTATGCAACTCGAAAGATGATAGAATCTCCAAGTGAGCAAGAATGGGAAAGGGCAGCAGCTATTTGTGAGTTTCTAAAAGCTTTTGAAGAGCTTACTTTGATTGTTTCAGCTCAGAGCAAGCCAACTTCACATAAGTTTCTGCCAATTGTTCTTTCTATTCGCCATGCATTGAAAGATCCGGGTTGGCAAACCTCTGATGTGTTGAAGAAATTGGCGGCAACAATGCAATTGAAGCTCAATAAATATTGGGATCCCGAGGAGAAGGAGAATGCAGATCCTAACCGTCGTAGAAAAAGCAAGGGCATTGAGTTTAACTACTCACTTGTCATTGCTACATTCCTGGATCCAAGGAGGAAAGAAGATTATTTGGATTTCTTCTATTGCAAGTTGTCTATCAACGAGGAGCAGGTTTCAAAACAAGTGGAGATTGCTTTAGAATGGGTGAGAAAGTATGTCAAGGAATATGAGCTACTTGCAGCGACAAGCACTGCACACTCGACACCTTCTAGTCAAGGCAATACCACTATTGGATCACCTATTGCAGGAAAAAGAAAGCTGGAAGAAGAGTTTGCCCAGCACAAGTCTCGTCGGAGGTCACATGTACACAAATCAGAACTTGACACATACTTGGAAGAAGCAAGGGAGCAGGATTGTGATGACTTTGATGTCTTGGGTTGGTGGAAGAGGCATGCTGAAAAGTTTCCTATATTGGCATCGATGGCCCGTGACTTTCTCGCAATTCCTTTGAGCACAGTGGCATCCGAATCAGCCTTCAGTTGTGGTAAGAGGATACTTGGCGACACGAGAAGTTCTTTGACCCCTGATATGCTCGAAGCGCTTGTTTGTGCTAAAGATTGGTTGTTCAAACCAAAGGAGGGTGAGTTAATCGCTTACATTTTGGTTCTACTACCTGTGTAGAATGTGATACAAAAAACATGTAGTATATAAGTGTTGATATGCCTTTAAATTAATATTTTATTTCATTTGCAGGAGATGGACAGTAAGGATGCAGCTAAAAATTTGGAACCAATAAAAGGTAAAAATATAATCTTGATCATCGTTATATATAAGCAAGGGCTAGTGAAGTTCCCAATTTGGTGGCCAAGCTGGCTCTTTAGAAAATCCCGATCATTTTTTAGGTGTTTATTAGTCCACTTTTATGTTTGTTTATGTTTATTAGTTGGCTCTTTAGAAAAATTAACAGTTGGCCAATTTGGTAGCAAACTGTTATATTTATTAGTCTACCTTTTTCCTGATGTTGCACAAGTTAGTGGCACCTCTTTGGTGTCCTTTCTTCGGTCTGTTAATTTTTCTGAAGGTTGTCGAGGAATAGAATAGAATATGTTCTCTTCGTTTTGGATTTAGGTGTTTGGAGATAATACTATGACCATGTACGGCCAAATATATTTGTACTATTTTATGTACTTGTTAAGGCATATATGGGTAAACATTTTGAGTCCAGTAGTTGCTTCTGCAACCCCATTTTTTCCAACAGGAGGGGATTGGTTTGTGTGACTGACAAAACTCATGGCATCTCTCTTTTGTGTTGGTGCAGACATTTGCTCCTCCAGCATCAGGCTATTCTGGTTCTTCTTTTGCCTAGAAATCCTGCTTTCAACAAGTTCAGAATCACCCGGCATGACATTTTCGGTTAATCTGAAGAACAATGGCTCCAAGTTGAAACATGTAGCCTTCAGCACTGAAGTCGTAGTCTAGTCTATATCATGGTCGCCATGAGCCCATGGCATGCAGAAGTTACTATTATCCTCTGTAATCAAGTTCTGAACCTTTGAAGAAAATGTTATTCTTGTAATGATGGACGTGAACTCCAAGCATCTGATCTCAACCTGACTCAAATTTTAACTGTCAAGTGCATTCTTATTCTGATTGTACATATATTGATACTTTACATGTATGGGTGGGGAACTGATCTAGAACCATAGGCTACAACCATAGTTTCTAGAATGGGTTAGTTTGGTTTTGGTGAATCTGTCATATGGTATAGTTTGGGCTGGGTGCCAATGCCAATTACATGGGTTCAGTTTGGTTTGGTTTCTAAAATGTCATCACGTGGGTTCAGTTCAGGTTCGGTTCGGTTGCCCACCCACTCTCAGATACATGCAAGGGATGGAGTTGATCCCGGAGCTGTTCGCGGTGCTTAAGACCGCAAAAGGTAGAAATCAAGAAGGAGCATCAAGTGTTGATGGTTTAACAAGACCACTGGTTTCAAGAAGGGCAAGGGCTAGAAGGGAAACTTCATGGATGGCAAACCAGTTGCCGCTCCAGTGAAGGAACCCAAGGTTGAACCCAAACCCGAGACTAAGTGCTTCTATTGTAAGGGGAACGGTCACTGGTAGCGGAATTACCCCAAATGCATGGTAGATAAGAAGGCTGGCAACTTCAACAAAGTATATACGTGTTATTAATGTGTACCTCACTAGTACTCCTGGTAGCACCTGGGTATTGGATACCGGTTCAGTTGCTATTATTGGTGACTTGAAGCAAAAGCTATGGACTAAACGGAGACTAGCTAAGGGCGAGGTGACGATGTGTGTTGGAAGTGTTTCCAAAGTTGATAAGATCACCATCGCACGCTCCATCTGCCTTCGGGATTAATATTGAACCTAGATAAATGTTATCAGGTGTCTACGTTAAGCATGAATATGATTAGATCATGTTCATTGCAATACGGTTATTCATTTAAGTTAGAGAATAATGGTTATTCTGTTTACATGAATAATACCTTTCATGGTCATGCACCCTATGTGAATGGTTCATTGAATCTCGGTCGTGGTAATACGCATGTTCACGCCAAAAGATGTAGAGTTAATAATGATAGTACCACTTTCTTGTGGCACTGCCGCTTAGGTCATATTGGCGTAAGATGCATGAAGAAACTCCATGTCGATGGATGTTTGGAGTCACTTGATTTTGAATCGCTTGACACATGCGAGCCATGCCTCATGGGCAGGATGACTAAGACCCCGTTTTCAGGTACAATGAAACGGGCAAGTGACTTGTTGGAAATTATACATGCTGATGCATGTGATCCAATGAGAATTGAAGCGTGCGATGGATATCGCTATTTTCTCATCTTCACTGACGATTTGAGTAGATATAGGTATATTTACTTAATGAAGCACAAGTCTGAAACATTTGAAAAGTTCAAGCGATTTCAGAGTGAAGTTAAGAACCATCATAACAAGAAGATCATATTCCTACGACCTGATCGATGAGAATTTCTGAGTTATGAGTTTGGCAATCACTTAAGACATTGTGGAATTGTTTCGCAGTTGAAGCCACCTGGAACACCACAGTGTAATGGTGTGTCCGGACGTCATAATCGAACCTTATGAGATATGGTGTGATCTATGATGTCTCTTACCGATCTACCGTTTTCATTTTGAGGTTATGCGTTAGAGACAGCTGCATTCACTTTAGATAGGACACCATCTAAGTCCGTTGAGATGATGTCATGTGAACGTTGGTTTGGCAAGAAACCAAAGTTGTCATTTCTTAATGTTTGGGGCTGCGATGCTTAAGGCTTCAGCCGGAGAAGCTCGAATCCAAAGCGGACAAACACATCTTCATAGGATATCCAAAGGTGACAGTTGGGTACACCTTCTATCTCAGCTCCAAGGGCAAATTGTTTGTCGCTAAGAACGGGTCCTTTCTCGAGAAGGAGTTTCTCTCGAAAAAATTGAGTGGGAGGAAGATAGAACTTGATGAGGTTGTCGAACCTTTATTTCAACCAGAGAGTGATGCAACACAGAAAGATGTTTTTTGTGGCGCCTACGTCTGTTGAATAGGAAGTTAATGATAGTGATCATGAAGCTTCGGATCAAGTTTCTATCGAACCTCGTAGGTCGACATGGATATGTACTACTCCTGAGTGGTATGGTAATCCTGTCTTAGATATCATGTTTTTAGACAACAATGAAACTACGAGCTATGGAGAAGCGATGGTGGGCCCGTATTCCGACAAATGGTTAGAAGCCATGAAATCCGAGATAGGATCCATGTATCAGAACAAAGTATGGACTTTGGTGGACTTGCCCGATGATCGGCAAGCCATTGAGATAAATGGATCTTTAAGAAGAAGACGGACATGGGCGGTAATGTTACCGTCTATGAAGCTCGACTTGTGGGAAAGAGTCTTTTCACAAGTTCAAGGAGTGGACTACGATGAGAATTTCTCACCCGTAGCGATGCTTAAGTCTATCGGAATCATGTTAGAATTAGCTATATTTTTCGATTATGAAATATGACAGATGGATGTCAAAACAAGTTTTCTTACCAGTTTTCGTAAGAAAGAGTTGTATGTGATACAATCAAAGTTTTTGTCAATCCTAAGGATGCTAAAAGGTACGCTAGATCTAGCGATCCGTCTATGGACTAGAGCGAGCATCTCAGAGTCGGAATATATGCTTTGATGGAGTAATCAAAGCTTTTAGGTTTATACAATGTTTGCTAGAAACTTGTATTTACAAGAAAGTGAGTGGGAGCACTACAACATTTCTGATAAGTATATTGTTGGGGAACGTAGTAATTTCAAAAAATTCCCTACGCACACGCAAGATCATGGTGATGCATAGCAACGAGAGGGGGAGAGTGTGATCTACGTACCCTTGTAGATCGACAACGGAAGCGTTTGGTTGATGTAGTCGTACGTCTCCACGGCCCGACCGATCAAGCACCGAAACTACGGCACCTCCGAGTTCTAGCACACGTTCAGCTCGATGATGATCCCCGGACTCTGATCCAGCAAAGTGTCGGGGAAGAGTTCCGTCAGCACGACGGCGTGGTGACGGTCTTGATGTACTACCGTCGCAGGGCTTCGCCTAAGCACCGCTACAATATTATCAAGGACTATGGTGGAAGGGGGCACCGCACACGGCTAAGAATATGATCACGTGGATCAACTTGTGTGTCAAGGGGTGCCCCTGCCCCCGTATATAAAGGATCAAGGGGAGGAGGCCGGCCGGTGTAACACCCCGGATGTAACTTTCCCTATTTGTACTCCAACTCTTGCCGTTTCCGGCGTTAAGTTATATTTATTTCTCGGGTTCGGGTCTTTGTCTTCGTGTGTTTTTTTCTTTGTCATGCATCTCATATCATGTCATCATGTGCATTGCATTTGCATACGTGTTCGTCTCATGCATTCGAGCATTTTCCCCGTTGTCCGTTTTGCATTCCGGCGCTTCATTCCCCTCCGGTGGTCAATTCTAGCGTTCTTTTGTGTGTGGGGATTAAACATTTCCGGATTGGACCGAGACTTGTCATGCGGCCTTGGTTTACTACCGGTAGACCGCCTGTCAAGTTTCGTATCAATTGGACTTCGTTTGATACTCCAACGGTTAACCGAGGGACCGAAAAGGCCTCGTGTGTGTTGCAGCCCAACACCCCTCAAATTAGGCCCAAAAACCCACCAAATTTTGCTCCATCATCTAGAGCGTTCGATCACGATCGCGTGGCCGAAAACCGCACCTCATTTGGACTCTCCTAGCTCCACTTATGCCTATAAATAGCCCCCCCCCCGTTTTTCGGATCTCGGATCTCTCCCCGTCCTCCCCTTAAAAAAACTCCAGATCCGCCGCCGACGGACATGTCCGGAGCGGACCGGACAACGTCCGCCGCGCCCCTCGCCCACTCGCCACTCGCCACGTGGACCGGACCACTTCGCCGCTCCCGCCGGCCCGCAGGCCCACGCGGGGCCCCCCGAGCCCATCCGGCCACCGCGCCTCTCCACCGCCTCGCGCCCCGTCTTCCCCGACCCCGGTGGCCGCGCCACCGCAAGCCGCCATCGCCGGCCGCCGTCCACCTCGCCGGGGGCCGCCACGCCGCCGCGGCCGCGCCTCTCCACCGTGGCGCCGCCCCACCGCCGACGCGCCCCGGCCTCGTCTTCCCCACCGGCCGGCCAAGTCCCTCTCCTCCACCTCCTCCCTCGACGCCGGCGAGCTCAAAGTCCGGCCGTGAACAGTAACTCCGGCGGCCTCGATCCGCGTGCCCGATCTGGATCTGGATCTGGAAAAACTTGACGGTTGACTTTTTGCTCCCGAACCCTAATTTTTGTGCTAACTTTGACCGGTGATATCTCCGCATCCGTAGCTCCGATTTGGACATATAGTATATCAAAATGTTCGTCTCGAAGAGTACATCATTTCATTACATTGCATCATTTGCATTTGAGTTCATATTGATGCCCGAAATGCTGCTAGAAGGAGGCTTCATGAGTTAAATGTCAGATCTGTTAGTTCATCCTAGACTTTTGTCATTTTTGCCATGATTGTTGTGTGTATGTTATGCCTGTGAGTCCTTCATGTGTTTTGGTAAGCATTTTGTCTTCTTTCCAGAGGTACAACCCATGCAATTTTAGGATGTGTGTGGTGACTTGTGCAAGCTTGCGAAGAGAGGCACCCGGGAAATCTGTTTTCAGGGACTTAGTGATTTTCACTAAGTCTGGGATTTTTAGTTCATGATGCCATATGTTCATCTTGTTTCCTAGTGATCCATGCCTCTTTTGAGGATGATCAATAAAGGACTTTTGTTAATCATGTTATGCTCTATCCATCCATGTCTTTATTTGCAATTATGGAGCATCCTAGCTTGAGTCAATCGAGCTCTACTTTTGCTTCGTTGTGAATCTGGGCAGATCGTCAACTCGTTTGCGATTTTGCTGATGCTATTGTAGTTGATCCGTGCATGCCATGCCATTGATCTTGCCATGTCCAGCTAGTATTTTGTGCCTCCTTAATGTATGTATGCTTGCCTTGCCATGAATTGCACCGTAGTGAGTGCATCGAGCTCGTTTACATGCCTTCGTGAGTTATATTTCAGCATGTCTCAGTTTCCACTAAGTCTGAAAACTGATTGTATTTTAGCTATGTTCGTGTGCCCGTTAGTATATTTTGTGGTCCCTTTTGGCCTCAGGTCACTTCGGGATTTTTGTTTAGCTTGTTGAGTAGCTCCATGCCATGTTCTTACTTGTCTTAATCAGGTCATGTATCATGTTGTTTTGCTGCTCCGAAGAGGGCTTCGTGATCTGAAATTTCAGACTAGTGTTAATTTCACCAAGTCTGGAATCTGTTTTGCATTTGCGTTTTTGCCATGCTTGTTTGGACCTCATAATGGATGAATTGGCCATGTCTCAGTGCTAGTCTTTTGTTAAGCATCTTGTGTGCATCCCTGCCATGTATTTTGTTGTCATGTTTGGTGGCTGTAGCATGTTCATTTCGTTGCATTTAGATGCCTACTTGCTGTAAATCGCAGACCGGTGTCATTCTTAAATCGCTTGCCATTTCCAAACCGTAACTCCGATTCCAATGATCTTTATATCGTTTTCAAGCGATTTCATCCCATCTATCCAGTGGCACACTTTGTTTTCCAAGTTGAGGCCATGTTCATGCATTTCCTGTCATATCTTGCATTTTGCATCCCGCATCGCATCCCGCATAGCATATCATCATTTCATCATATTGCTTGGTCTTGCACGTGGTTGATTGTATCCTTGTTGCTTGTTTGTATTGTTGGGTAGAGCCGGGAGACGAGTTCGCTACCGAGGGGCCCGTTGAGTTTGCTTGTGAGGATCCAGTCAACTCTGACAACAGTGCAGGCAAGATGATCATACCCTCGAAATCACTACTATCTTTGCTATGCTAGTTTGCTCGCTCTTGCTATGCCAATGCTACGATGCCTACCTTTTGCTTGTCAGCCTCCCAATTGCCATGTCAAACCTCTAACCCACCTTGTCCTAGCAAACCGTTGATTGGCTATGTTACCGCTTTGCTCAGCCCCTCTTATAGCGTTGCTAGTTGCAGGTAAAGATTGGAGGTCGTTCCTTGTTGGAACATCATTTATTTACTTGTTGGGGATATCATTATATTGCCATGTTATCTTAATGCATCTATATACTTGGTAAAGGGTGGAAGGCTCAGCCTCTCGCCTAGTGTTTTGTTCCACTCTTGCCGCCCTAGTTTCCGTCATATCGGTGTTATGTTCCCGGATTTTGCGTTCCTTACGCGATTGGGTTATAATGGGAACCCCTTGATATTTCGCCTTGATTAAATCTTGTCCAGCAATGCCCAACCTTGGTTTTACCCTTCGCCACCTAGCCTTTTCTTTCCCTTGGGTTCTGCAGACTCAAGGGTCATCTTATTTACAACCCCGGGCCAGTGCTCCTCTGAGTGTTGGTCCACCTGTCAGCTACCGGTGGCCACCAGGGGCAACTCTGGGCTGGCCTACCCGTACATAAGACAATCTGATGTGCCCTGAGAAAGAGATATGTGCAGCTCCTATCGGGATTTGTCGGCACATTAGGACGGTGTTGCTGGTCTTGTTTTAACCTGTCGAAGTGTCTTGAGTTACCGAGATACCGAGTCTGATCGAAACGTCTTGGGAGGAGGTCTATTCCTTCGTTGACCGTGAGAGCTTGTCATGGGCTAAGTTGGGACCCCCTGCAGGGATTGGACTTCCGAAAGCCGTGCCCGCGGTTATGGGCAGATGGGAATTTGTTAATGTCCGGTTGTAGATAACTTGAACCCTAATTAATTAAAATGAATCAACTGAGTGTGTTACCGTGATGGCCTCTTCTCGGCGGAGTCCGGGAAGTGGACACGGTGTTGGAGTAATGTTTGCGCAGGTTGCCTTCTAGCTTCTCGCTTGCGCTTTGCCTCCTCTTCTCGCTCTCTTTTGCGAATAAGATAGCCACCATATATGGTAGTCGCTTGCTGCAGCTCCAAACATAATTACCTTACCCTTCCTATAAGCTTAAATAGTCTTGATCGCGAGGGTGCGAGATTGCTGAGTCCCCGTGGCTCACAGATACTATAACTCCAGATGCAGGTCCAGGTGATTCCGCTCCAGGTGATGAGTACGAGCTCAAGTGGGAGTTCGACGAGGACTCTCAGCGTTATTATGTTTCCTTTCCCGATGATCAGTAGTGGTGCCTAGTTGGGGTTTGATTCAGGGCCTTGTCGCATGTTGGGGTTTTCTTCTATTTTGGCGCCATAGTCGGGCCATGAGTGTTTGTATGATGGATGTTATTTATGTACTCTGATGTGACGTGGCGAGTGTAAGCCAACTATGTATCTCCCCTTTTATTATATATATTACATGGGATGTTGTGATGATTTCCTAACTTGCGACATTGCTTTCAATGCGGTTATGTCTCTAAGTCGTGCCTCGACACGTGGGAGCTATAGCCGCATCGAGGGCGTTACAAGTTGGTATCAGAGCCTTCCCCGACCTTAGCAGCCCCATTGCTTGATCATTTTTAGCAGCCGAGTTGTGTCTAGAAAAATGTTTTGAGTCATTTAGGAATTATATATCGGAGAGCTTAGGAATTCTTTTTACTTCCCAGTCTCCTCATCGCTCTGGTAAGGCATCCTGATGTAGAGTTTTGACTCTTCTCTTCTCAAATTTCACTAAAAAAAATTTAGGATCACGCGAGTATCTTGGATTTGTTCCGATGGCTTATGATGAGAATACTGTCTTGGTGCCTCCTGTCAGGGGTTTAGTGGAAGTGTCCCGGGGAGTTGAGCTCTGAGGTGTTGTCATCATAATTTTATCGTTGCAATTCTGGAATACTTGAGATATGTTCGCCGACATCGAAAATCTCTTTTATGAAGTTCGTTGGTGAGATAATCTCGACGCCACCCAGTACTGGGGCGGGAGTTCGGGAGTATCGCCATAACTTGTATAACGGATGCTTTTCGAAGGTTGAGGGAGATGGCTTCCGAAGGTTTCTTGGTTATGTGTTGAAGGATGGATACAGCTGGATGTAGGAATTGCTAGTTTGGGTGAGATATTATGCTTCCCCTGTATCCCCAACACCTGATTGCATAACCGGAAAGTTTCGGGAGTTTCATAGGTGGGAATTCTCGTAGCTCTAGTTCTTCTTCCACGAGTATTGGTTTGAGATTGGGATTTCTTACCGATTATTCGCTCTTGATCCGTACCTTGTTGATTTATTTCTCTACCTTAATTCTACGTGGCTTCTCAATTTATGGATATGTGACCACTTCAAGAGAAATGCATTCGTTCATGTTGTTCGGATGTGAAGACTTTATGTTGCAATTTTCATTCCATTGGATTCAGCTTCAATATTTTATCTATCAATGTGCTAATGGTGGTCAACCTCTTCAGGATGGCTCCCGCTAAGAGCACCAGTCAGAACCAGAATCAAGATCCGCCACCGCCTCCACCTCCTCCAGAGGCATGGCAAGCTGTGATGGCCGCAACCAATGCAAACACACAGCTGATCATGCAAATTCTCCAAGAGCGCAATCAAGGCAGTCAAGGGAATCAAGGCAGCAATCAGAGTCGCTTTGCTACACTCAACCAGTTCCTTGCTAACGGGCCAAACACTTTCAGCAATTGTGTTGAGGCAACCGATGCTGACGATTGGCTTGTGGATCTGTGTAAGCATTTCGAGTGCAGTAACGTCAGGCCTAAGGACTTTGTCAAGTTCGCTTCCTTCCAACTCAAAGATCAAGCTGCAGAATGGTTCCAGCAGTATAAGGATTCCAGAGGTGGACGTGTTATCACTGGGGATGATTTCCGTCGAGATTTCCGAGCTCATCATATTCCGCAGAGCGTGGTTGAAAGCAAGCGTGAGAAATTCCGCAATCTGAAGCAAGGCTCTTTGTCTGTCTATGACTACAACAAGTTGTTCCAGAAGCTTGCCCGCTTTGCCAAGCAGGACGTGCCTGATGAGAAGAGCATGATATACCAGTTCAGGGGTGGTCTCAGAGAAGATATTCAGCTCGCTCTTGTTCTCTTTGAGCCCTTGAGATACGATGAGTTCTACAACATGGCACTGAAGCAAGAGGCTGCTCAGTTGAGGTGTGATGCTTCCAGGAAGCGAGTCAGAGATGTTACTCCTTCTTCCTCTACTCAAGTGGCCAAGCAGAAGAAGTTTTGGCTTCCTCCTCCTCCATTCCGTCAGCCGTATCAGCAGAAGAGCAAAGGTGGCAGTGGTTCTTCCCACCCACCCAACCCTGGCTTTCAGAACAAGACTTCGTCTCAACCTCCAAGATCGGGTGCTCCGTATCACCGTCCGCTTTCAGAGGTCACGTGCAACAAGTGCCAACAGAAGGGTCACTATGCCAACAAGTGTTTCAACCAGAGGCGTCTTCCTCCTCCTCCTCCTGTGAGATCGGCAAGTACAGCTGTGGTCAAGCATAACCCCAAGCATGCCAAGGTCAATTTGATGAATGCAGCTCAGGCAGAGGACTCGTCAGATGTGATCATGGGTAACCTTCCTGTTAATGATATTCCTGCAAAAGTTCTTTTTGACACGGGTGCATCGCATTGTTTCATCTCGAGACCGTTTTCATCTAAGCATGGGTTGCCTTTGCAAATTTTGCCTAGTCCTTTAGCAGTTGTCTCTCCCTACGAAACCTTAAGCGTGCGGACCCTACGGGTTCGAGAACAATGTAGACATGACCGAGACACGTCTCCGGTCAATAACCAATAGCGGAACCTGGATGCTCATATTGGCTCCTAGATATTCTACGAAGATCTTTATCGGTCAGACCGCATAACAACATACGTTTTTCCCTTTGTCATCGGTATGTTACTTGCCCGAGATTCGATCGTCGGTATCTCAATACCTAGTTCAATCTCGTTACCGGCAAGTCTCTTTACTCGTTCTGTAATACATCATCTCGCAACTAACTCATTCGTTGCAATGCTTGCAAGGCTTATGTGATGTGCATTACCGAGAGCGCCCAAAGATACCTCTCCAACAATCGGAGTGACAAATCCTAATCTCGAAATACGCCAACCCAACATGTACCTTTGGAGACACCTGTAGAGTAGCTTTATAATCACCCATTTACGTTGTGACGTTTGGTAGCACGCAAAGTGTTCCTCCGGCAAACAGGAGTTGCATAATCTCATAGTCATAGGAACATGTATAAGTCATGAAGAAAGCAATAGCAACATACTAAACGATCGGGTGCTAAGCTAATGGAATGGGTCATGTCCATCAGATCATTCACCTAATGATGTGATCCCATTAATCAAATAACAACTCTTTGTTCATGGTTAGGAAACATAACCATCTTTGATTAACGAGCTAGTCAAGTAGAGGCATACTAGTGACACTCTGTTTGTCTATGTATTCACACATGTATTATGTTTCCGGTTAATACAATTCTAGCATGAATAATAAACATTTATCATGATATAAGGAAATAAATAATAACTTTATTATTGCCTCTAGGGCATATTTCCTTCAGTCTCCCACTTGCACTAGAGTCAATTATCTAGATTACACAGTAATGATTCTAACACCCATGGAGCCTTGGTGTTGATCATGTTTTGCTCGTGGAAGAGGCTTAGTCAATGGGTCTGCAACACTCAGATCCGTATGTATCCTGCAAATCTCTATGTCTCCCACCTGGACTAGATCCCGGATGGAATTGAAGCGTCTCTTGATGTGCTTGGTTCTCTTGTGAAATCTGGATTCCTTTGCCAAGGCAATTGCACCAGTATTGTCACAAAAGATTTTCATTGGACCCGATGCACTAGGTATGACACCTAGATCGGATATGAACTCCTTCATCCAGACTCCTTCATTTGCTGCTTCCGAAGCAGCTATGTACTCCGCTTCACATGTAGATCCCGCCACAACGCTTTGTTTAGAACTGCACCAACTGACAGCTCCACCGTTTAATGTAAACACGTATCCGGTTTGCGATTTAGAATCGTCCGGATCAGTGTCAAAGCTTGCATCAACGTAACCTTTTACGATGAGCTCTTTGTCACCTCCATAAATGAGAAACATATCCTTAGTCCTTTTCAGGTATTTCGGGATGTTCTTGACCGCTGTCCAGTGATCCACTCCTGGATCACTTTGGTACCTCCCTGCTAGACTTATAGCAAGGCACACATCAGGTCTGGTACACAGCATTGCATACATGATAGAGCCTATGGCTGAAGCATAGGGAACATCTTTCATTTTCTCTCTATCTTCTGTAGTGGTCGGGCATTGAGTCTTACTCAACTTCACACCTTGTAACACAGGCAAGAACCCTTTCTTTGCTTGATCCATTTTGAACTTCTTCAAAAACTTTGTCAAGGTATGTGCTTTGTGAAAGTCCAATTAAGTGTCTTGATCTATCTCTATAGATCTTAATGCCTAATATGTAAGCAGCTTCACTGAGGTCTTCCATTGAAAAACTCTTATTCAAGTATCCCTTTATGCTATCCAGAAATTCTATATCATTTCCAATTAGTAATATGTCATCCACATATAATATCAGAAATGCTACAGAGCTCCCACTCACTTTCTTGTAAATACAGGCTTCTCCAAAAGTCTGTATAAAACCAAATGCTTTGATCACACTATCAAAGCGTTTATTCCAACTCCGAGAGGCTTGCACCAGTCCATAAATGGATCGCTGGAGCTTGCACACTTTGTTAGCTCCCTTTGGATCGACAAAACCTTCTGGTTGCATCATATACAACTCTTCTTCCAGAAATCCATTCAGGAATGCAGTTTTGACATCCATCTGCCAAATTTCATAATCATAAAATGCGGCAATTGCAAACATGATTCGGACAGACTTAAGCATCGCTATGGGTGAGAAGGTCTCATCGTAGTCAATCCCTTGAACTTGCTGAAAACCTTTTGCGACAAGTCGAGCTTTGTAGACAGTAATATTACCGTCAGCATCAGTCTTCTTCTTGAAGATCCATTTATTCTCAATTGCTTGTCGATCATCCGGCAAGTCAACCAAAGTCCATACTTTGTTCTCATACATGGATCCCATCTCAGATTTCATGGCTTCAAGCCATTTTGCGGAATCTGGGCTCACCATCGCTTCTTCATAGTTCGTAGGTTCATCATGATCTAGTAGCATGACTTCCAGAACAGGATTACCGTACCACTCTGGCGCGGATCTCACTCTGGTTGATCTACAAGGTTCAGTAGTATCTTGTTCTGAAGTTTCATGATCATCATCATTAGCTTCCTCACTAACTGGTGTAGGTGTCACAGAAACAGTTTTCTGTGATGCACTACTTTCCAATAAGGGAGCAGGTACAGTTACCTCGTCAAGTTCTACTTTCCTCCCACTCACTTCTTTCGAGAGAAACTCCTTCTCCAGAAAGTTTCCGAACTTAGCAACAAAAGTCTTGCCTTCGGATCTGTGATAGAAGGTGTATCGTCTCCTTTGGATATCCTATGAAGACACATTTCTCCGATTTGGGTTCGAGCTTATCAGGTTGAAGCTTTTTCACATAAGCATCGCAGCCCAAACTTTCAGAAACGACAACTTTGGTTTCTTGCCAAACCATAGTTCATAAGGCGTCGTCTCAACGAATTTTGATGGTGCCCTATTTAACGTGAATGCGGCTGTCTCTAGAGCGTATCCCCAAAACGATAGCGGTAAATCAGTAAGAGACATCATAGGTCGCACCATATCTAGTAAAGTACGATTACAACGTTCGGACACACCATTACGCTGTGGTGTTCCGGGTGGCGTGAGTTGCGAAACTATTCCGCATTGTTTCAAATGTACACCAAACTCGTAACTCAAATATTCTCCTCCATGATCAGATCGTAGAAACTTTATTTTCTTGTTACGATGATTTTCAACTTCACTCTGAAATTCTTTGAACTTTTCAAACGTTTCAGACTTATGTTTCATTAAGTAGATATACCCATATCTGCTTAAGTCATCTGTGAAGGTGAGAAAATAACGATATCCGCCACGAGCCTCAATATTCATCGGACCACATACATCTGTATGTATGATTTCCAACAAATCTGTTGCTCTCTCCATAGTACCGGAGAACGGTGTTTTAGTCATCTTGCCCATGAGGCACGGTTCGCAAGTACCAAGTGATTCATAATCAAGTGGTTCCAAAAGTCCATCAGTATGGAGTTTCTTCATGCGCTTTACACCGATATGACCTAAACGGCAGTGCCACAAATAAGTTGCACTATCATTATCAACTCTGCATCTTTTGGCTTCAACACTATGAATATGTGTGTCACTACTATCGAGATTCAATAAAAATAGACCACTCTTTAAGGGTGCATGACCATAAAAGATATTACTCATATAAATAGAACAACCATTATTCTCAGATTTAAATGAATAACCGTCTCGCATCAAACAAGATCCAGATATAATGTTCATGCTTAACGCTGGCACCAAATAACAATTATTTAGGTCTAATATTAATCCCGAAGGTAGATGTAGAGGTAGTGTGCCGACTGCGATCACATCGACTTTGGAACCATTTCCCACGCGCATCGTCACCTCGTCCTTAGCCAATCTTCGCTTAATCCGTAGTCCCTGTTTCGAGTTGCAAATATTAGCAACAGAACCAGTATCAAATACCCAGGTGCTACTGCGAGCATTAGTAAGGTACACATCAATAACATGTATATCACATATACCTTTGTTCACCTTGCCATCCTTCTTATCCGCCAAATACTTGGGGCAGTTCCGCTTCCAGTGACCAGTCTGCTTGTAGTAGAAGCACTCAGTTTCAGGCTTAGGTCCAGGTTTGGGTTTCTTCTCTTGAGTAGCAACTTGCTTGCTGTTCTTTTTGAAGTTCCCCTTCTTCTTCCCTTTGCCCTTTTTCTTGAAACTAGTGGTCTTGTTGACCATCAACACTTGATGCTCCTTCTTGATTTCTACCTCCGCAGCTTTCAGCATTGCGAAGAGCTCGGGAATAGTCTTATTCATCCCTTGCATATTATAGTTCATCACAAGCTCTTGTAGCTTGGTGGCAGTGATTGGAGAATTCTGTCAATGACGCAATCATCTGGAAGATTAACTCCCAATTGAATCAAGTGATTATTATACCCAGACATTTTGAGTATATGCTCACTGACAGAACTGTTCTCCTCCATCTTGCAGCTATAGAACTTATTGGAGACTTCATATCTCTCAATCCGGGCATTTGCTTGAAATATTAACTTCAACTCCTGGAACATCTCATATGCTCCATGACGTTCAAAACGTCGTTGAAGTCCCGATTCTAAGCCGTAAAGCATGGCACACTGAACTATCGAGTAGTCATCAGCTTTGCTCTGCCAGACGTTCATAACATCTGGTGTTGCTCCAGCAGCAGGCCTGGCACCCAGCGGTGCTTCCAGGACGTAATTCTTCTGTGCAGCAATGAGGATAATCCTCAAGTTACGGACCCAGTCCGTGTAATTGCTACCATCATATTTCAACTTTTCTTTCTCAAGGAACGCATTAAAATTCAACGGAACAACAGCACGAGCCATCTATCTACAATCAAGCATAAACAAGCAAGATACTATCAGGTACTAAGTTTCATGATAAATTTAGGTTCAATTAATTTACTTAAAGAACTCCCACTTAGATAGACATCCCTCTAATCCTCTAAGTGATCACGTGATCCAAATCAACTAAACCATGTCCGATCATCACGTGAGATGGAGTAGTTTCATTGGTGAACATCACTATGTTGATCATATCTACTATATGATTCACACTCGACCTTTCGGTCTCCATGTTCCGAGGCCATATCTGTATATGCTTGGCTCATCAAGTATAACCTGAGTATTCCGCGTGTGCAACTGTTTTGCACCCGTTGTATTTGAACGTAGAGCCTATCACACCCGATCATCACGTGGTGTCTCAGCACGAAGAACTTTCGCAACGGTGCATACTCAGGGAGAACACTTCTTGATAATTAGTGAGAGATCATCTTATAATGCTACCGTCAAACAAAGCAAGATAAGATGCATAAACGATAAACATCACATGCAATCAATATAAGTGATATGATATGGCCATCATCATCTTGTGCTTGTGATCTCCATCTTCGAAGCACCGTCGTGATCACCATCGTCACCGGCGCGACACCTTGATCTCCATCGTAGCATCGTTGTCGTCTCGCCAATCTTATGCTTCCACGACTATCGCTACCGCTTAGTGATAAAGTAAAGCATTACAGCGTGATTGCATTGCATACAATAAAGCGACAACCATATGGCTCCTGCCAGTTGCCGATAACTCGGTTACAAAACATGATCATCTCATACAATAAAATTTAGCATCATGTCTTGACCATATCACATCACAACATGCCCTGCAAAAACAAGTTAGACGTCCTCTACTTTGTTGTTGCAAGTTTTACGTGGCTGCTACGGGCTTAAGCAAGAACCAATCTTACCTACGCATCAAAACCACAACGATAGTTTGTCAAGTTGGTGTTGTTTTAACCTTCGCAAGGACCGGGCGTAGCCACACTCGGTTCAACTAAAGTTGGAGAAACTGTCACCCGCAAGCCACCTATGTGCAAAGCACGTCGGGAGAACCGGTCTCGCGTAAGCGTATGCGTAATGTCGGTCCGGGCCGCTTCGTCCAACAATACCGCCGAACCAAAGTATGACATGCTGATAAGCAGTATGACTTATATCACCCACAACTCACTTGTGCTCTACTCGAGCATATAACATCAACATATAAAACCTAGGCTCTGATACCACTGTTGGGGAACGTAGTAATTTCAAAAAAATTCCTATGCACACGCAAGATCATGGTGATGCATAGCAACGAGAGGGGGAGAGTGTGATCTACGTACCCTTGTAGATCAACAACGGAAGCGTTTGGTTGATGTAGTCGTATGTCTCCATGGCCCGACCGATCAAGCACCGAAACTACGGCACCTCCGAGTTCTAGCACACGTTCAGCTCGATGACGATCCCCGGACTCCGATCCAGCAAAGTGTCGGGGAAGAGTTCCGTCAGCACGACGGCGTGGTGACGATCTTGATGTACTACCGTCGCAGGGCTTCGCCTAAGCACCGCTACAATATTATCGAGGACTATGGTGGAAGGGGGCACCGCACATGGCTAAGAATATGATCACTTGGATCAACTTGTGTGTCAAGGGGTGCCCCCTGCCCCCGTATATAAAGGATCAAGGGGAGGAGGCCGGCCGGCCTCTATGGCGCGCCAAGGAGGAGTCCTCCTCCTAGTAGGAGTAGGACTCCTACTAGGAGGGGGAAAGAAGTGGGGAGGAAGAAGGAAAGGGGGCGCCACCCCCCCCCTCTCCTAGTCCAATTTGGACCAGGGGGGAGGAGGCGCGCGGCCCACCTTTGGCTGCCCCTCTCTCTCTCCACTATGGCCCATTACTTCTCCCGGGGGGGTTCCGGTAACCCTCCGGCTCTCTGCTTTTCTCCGAAATCACCCGGAACACTTCCGGTGTCCGAATATAGCCGTCCAATATATCAATCTTTACGTCTCGACCATTTCGAGACTCCTATGTCCGTGATCACATCTGGGACTCCGAACTAACTTCGGTACATCAAAACTCATAAACTCATAATATAACTGTCATCGAAACCTTAAGCATGCGGACCCTACGGGTTCGAGAACAATGTAGAAATGACCGAGACACGTCTCCGGTCAATAACCAATAGCGGAACCTGGATGCTCATATTGGCTCCTACATATTCTACGAAGATCTTTATCGGTCAGACCGCATAACAACATACGTTGTTCCCTTTGTCATCGGTATGTTACTTGCCCGAGATTCGATCGTCGGTATCTCAATACCTAGTTCAATCTCGTTACCGGCAAGTCTCTTTACTCGTTCCATAATACATCATCTCACAACTAACTCATTAGTTGCAATGCTTGCAAGGCTTATGTGATGTGCATTACCGAGAGGGCCCAGAGATACCTCTCCGACAATCGGAGTGACAAATCCTAATCTCGAAATACGCCAACCCAACATGTACCTTTGGAGACACCTGTAAAGTAACTTTATAATCACCCATTTACGTTGTGACGTTTGGTAGCACACAAAGTGTTCCTCCGGCAAACGGGAGTTGCATAATCTCATAGTCATGGGAACATGTATAAGTCATGAAGAAAGCAATAGCAACATACTAAACGATCGGGTGCTAAGCTAATGGAATGGGTCATGTCAATCAGATCATTCACCTAATGATGTGATCCCGTTAATCAAATAACAACTCTTTGTTCATGGTTAGGAAACATAACCATCTTTGATTAACGAGCTAGTCAAGTAGAGGCATACTAGTGACACTCTGTTTGTCTATGTATTCACACATGTATTATGTTCCCGGTTAATACAATTCTAGCATGAATAATAAACATTTATCATGATATAAGGAAATAAATAATAACTTTATTATTGCCTCTAGGGCATATTTCCTTCATATATGTGGATGACATATTGTTGATTCAAAATAATGTAGAATTTCTGGAAAGCATAAACGGTTGTTTGAAGAGTGTTTTTCAAAGGAAGACCTGGATAAAACTGCTTACAGATTGGGCATCAAGATCTATAGAAATAGATCAAGAAGCCTGATGATACTTTCAAAGAACGCACACCTTGACAATGTTTTGAAGGAGTTCAAAATAGATCAGTCAAAGAAGGGGTTCTTACCTGAGTTGTAAGGTGTGAAGTTGAGTAAGACTCAAAGATTGACCATGGCAGAAGAAAGAGGAAGGACGAAGGTCGCCCCTATGCTTTTGTCATAGGCTCTATACGGTATGCCATGCTGAGTACCGCACCAGATGTGTGCCTTGCCACATGTCTGGCAAGAGGGTACAAAGGTGATCTAGGACTGGATCACCAGATAGCGGTCAATATTATCCTTAGAGGAATAAGGAAATGTTTCTCGGTTATGGAGGTGATGAAGAGTTCGACGTAAAGAGTTACGTCGATGCAAGCTTAACACCTATCCGGATTGCTCTGAGTAGAGATACCGGATACGTATAATGGAGCAACAATTTGGAATAGCTCCAAGTGGAACGTGGTAGCAGCATCTATGATATGACATAAAGTTTTGTGAAATACATAGGGATCTGAATATGGCAGACCCGTTGACTACAACCTCTCTCACAAGCATAACATGATCAAACCCAGAACTCATTGAGTGTTAATCACATAGTGATGTGAACTAGATTATTGAGTCTAGTAAACTCTTTGGATGTTGGTCACATGGCGATGTGACTTGTGAGTGTTAATCACATGGCGATGTGAACTAGATTATTGACTCTAGTGCAAGTGGGAGACTGTTGGAAATATGCCCTAGAGGCAATAATGAATTAGTTATTATTATATCATATTTCATTGTTCATGATAATCATTTATTATTATCCATGCTAGAATTGTATTGATAGGAAACTTAGATACATGTGTGGATACATAGACAACACCATGTCCCTAGTAAGCCTCTAGTTGACTAGCTCGTTGATCAATAGATGGTTACGGTTTCCTGATCATGGACATTGGATGACATTGATAACGGGATCACATCATTAGGAGAATGATGTGATGGACAAGACCCAATCCTAAGCCTAGCACAAGATCGTGTAGTTCGTTTGCTAAAGCTTTTCTAATGTCAAGTATCATTTCCTTAGACCATGAGATTGTGCAACTCCCGGATACCGTAGGAGTGCTTTGGGTGTGCCAAACGTCACAACGTAACTGGGTGGCTATAAAGGTGCACTATAGGTATCTCCAAAAGTGTCTGTTGGGTTGGCACGAATCGAGACTGGGATTTGTCACTCCGTGTAAATGGAGAGGTATCTCTGGGCCCACTCGGTAGGACATCATCATAATGTGCACAATGTGATCAAGGAGTTGATCACGGGATGATGTGTTACGGAACGAGTAAAGAGACTTGCCGGTAACGAGATTGAACAAGGTATCGGGATACCGATGATCGAATCTCGGGCAAGTATCGTACCGATAGACAAAGGGAATTGTATACGGGATTGATTGAATCCTTGACATCATGGT
Organism: Triticum urartu; assembly: GCF_003073215.2. Lineage (NCBI taxonomy): Eukaryota > Viridiplantae > Streptophyta > Magnoliopsida > Poales > Poaceae > Triticum > Triticum urartu. The sequence goes on along the minus strand of NC_053022.1, from coordinate 517,458,391 downwards.
TCATTCGATAAGATCATCGTGGAGCATGTGGGAGCCAACATGGGTATCCAGATCCCGTTGTTGGTTATTGACCGGAGAGTTGTCTCGGCCATGTCTACATGACTCCCGAACCCGTAGGGTCTACACACTTAAGGTTTGATGACGCTGGGGTTTATAGGGAAAGTATGTACGCGGTTACCGAATGTTGTTCGGAGTCCCGGATGAGATCACGGACGTCACGAGAAGTTCCGAAATGGTCTGGAGGTAAAGATTGATATATAGGAAGTATGGTTTTGGCCACCGGAAGTGTTCCGGGCATCACCGGAAGTGTACCGGGACCACCGGAGGGGTCCGGGGGTCCACCGGGAGGGGCCACCAGCCCCGGAGGCCTACATGAGCCAATAGTGGGAAGGGACCAGCCCCTATGTGGGCTGGGGCGCCTCCCACCAAAGCCCAAGGCGCCTCCAAGAGGGGAGGGGGCAAACCCTAGGGAAGATGGGCCCTAAGGCCCACCCCAGGTGCGCCTCCCCCTCCCCTCCCCCTATATATATTTGAGGTATGGGGGCTGCCCAACACACGATTCGATCTTTCTCTTGGCGCAGCCCTACCCCTCTCCCTCCTCGTCTCTCGTAGTGCTTGGCGAAGCCCTGCTGGAGTCCCGCGCTCCTCCACCACCACCACGCCGTCGTGCTGCTGCTGGACGGAGTCTTCCCCAACCTCTCCTTCTCCCCTTGCTGGATCAAGGCGTAGGAGACGTCACCGGGCTGCACGTGTGTTGAACGCGGAGGCGCCGTTGTTCGGCGCTTAGATCGGAATCAACCGCGATCTGAATCGCTACGAGTATGACTCCTTCATCCGCGTTCTTGCAACGCTTCCGCTTAGCAATCTACAAGGCTATGTAGATGCACTCCCCTTCCCCTCGTTGCTAGATTACTCCATAGATTGATCTTGGTGATGCGTAGAAAATTTTAAATTTCTGCTACGATCCCCAACACCGACCACCACCTCCCCTTGCCCTACGGACAACGCCGAGGTATTGTCTCAAGAGGCACCGGGTCGAGGGGAGACAGTCCCGGAGGCGCCTCGAGGCGACCTTCCGGATTCCGGGAGCAGAGGGAGCAAGGCTCCCGAGGGCTCCGTCGGCCCTCAGCCGAACACCGCGCCAGAACCCCTAGTGGTTCCGGACTCAGCCAGGCGGCCTCCTTCCAAAAGGGGCAAGACGCATGTGCCGGTGACCTCTGTCCATCCAGAGGCACCGGACAGTCTGCTGGGAGCGCTTCGCAGCGCTTCCATCGACGAAGAGCACCGCACTATTATGAGTGCGGTGATCCAGAAGGTTCAGTCCGCCAAGAGCGGACTGACTGAAGCCTGTGCCAGCCTTCTGACAGGCTTTGAGGTAAGTATTTGAAATATAGGAAAAATATTACCGCATAGACAGTAGCCCCTGATGCTCTGTTCGGTGTTCACAAAGAAAAGCCGAACAGAGGATCAAACAATATCGCAGGAGTCTAATAAGTATGTCTATATGCGTATGCAGGCTTCGCTGTTGGCCTCTGCCGCACTGGCTGCGGAGGTCGTCGCACTGAAGCAGGACCTCGAAGGGTCCAAGGAAGAGCTCGGCCTTGCCAAGAGGCAGCTCGAGGAGAACAAAGGTAAGTAGTACCTAGTCTATGGATATATATATATAAAAAGAATGCGATTGCAAAATGATAGGATCGTCGTAAATTTGCCAGGGGCCACGACCGAGGTGGCGACCCTGAAGCAAGCGCTATCCGAGGCCGAAAACAAAGCGGCCAAGGAGCGCACCGAGCGGGAAAGGCATGAGGCACGGGTGGGCGAGGTGCAGCAAGAGCTCCACGCTCTCGTGACGAAGCACGAGGCATTGGAGCTTGACTTGAAGACACGAGAGTCCGAGCTTGCCACGGCCCTTGAGAGTGCAAAGAGTGCCAAGGCCGAAGCCCAAAAGGCCCTCCAGGAGATTGATGCGATGAAGAAGATAGCGGCGGGTAAGGCATTCTATATGCAAAGCAAGCATGTGAAAGTGAATTACTTGTTACTTACCCGAATCCGGAGCTCTCCAGGGGCATTCAAGATTTGCCCCGCGGCGTGTCGGATGCCACACAGTTTTACCAGGCCGAGGAGGGAAGCTCAACGGAGAAGCTTTTCTGGTCTCAGTATACTGGGACCGAACACCCAATGCCTCTGAGCGACCAGCTGAAGCAACTGGTCGAGCTGCACAAGGCGGCCGAACAGGCCATGAAGGGCTTTATAGTCCGGATGTGGCCTAGCGACGCTCTTCCCAACAGCTACTTCGGCCTGGTGATGCGGCTTGTGGATGCTTGCCCACGGCTGGAAGTCATCAAGCGGTCCGTTTGCATCGAAGGTGCACGCCGGGCTTTCGCCCGTGTGAAGGTGCAATGGGCCAAGATGAACGCCGTGAAGCTGGTGAAGGAAGGGCCGCCGCAGGGCAAGGAGCATCGCCACCCCGAGATGTACTATGAGGGTGTCTTGAAGGGTGCCCGTCTCGTAGCGGACGAGTGTGCAGAAGATGTAATATTTGAATGAACTTGCTCGTGTAATCATGTATTATGAAAACTTGTTCATATGCGCTATGCAACGCTTGTCTGAATTTAAAATATTACCTGCTGTTCGGCTGTTTATCAAATCTGAGAGATGGCTAGTCGTCGGTTTCTGCCCCCACGCCACGAGTGCTGGGGTGTTCGGGATAAACCTGAGCACTCTTGTTCTCATTGTTGGGTCCTTCGAGGGAGGTGCTCAGCACAACGAACAAGGCAATCGGACCATAATGCGTTATCACTCTCACTTAGCCATAGAATTCTATAATTTTAAATTTCGGCAAAGCCCCTAGTATTCGGAAGGCCGAATTCGGGGCACGATACACGCCTTAAGCCGGACAGGGCCGACTCCTCGCTCTAAGCGGCATAAGTCTTTAGGGACTTGAAACCTCTCGAACAGCGACCAGTCTCTCGCCTTATCATGACAGTCAGTTTTAGCTTTCTCTACTGAGGTGCTTAGCCCATCAGAACCGGGGCACAATCACAGTAGTTCTCCCAGTGCTACCTTAGCCGATAGAGCGGAATGTACGGTACCAAAACATGGAAGCCGGGCAAACCCAACTATTGACCCAAGACATGATTCGGAGCTGATGCATATAATGATATAAGTTCAGGGTGCCGCATTGTCGAAAGTGTTCGGACTTCTCACGCCGTATTATGGGGTATGCTTAAACCCCTAGCGTATTGGCCGTACCAGAGTGTACGGGTGCTAGATGTCATGAATGAACATATATGTATAGAAAGGAAGAATGCAATAATAGTCATAATGCTATGCATTGTTTTATTCAAAAGGGTGCGTTAAAGCAGAATTATACAAGTAGAGCGATAAGCAAAAAGTAGGACTGTTTGGCATGTCCCTTCCAAGGGCAAGCTGAGGAATAGTATTAAAGCAAATATTTCACTCGTTATCGTAATCCACCTGGGAGTTCCGTGGTGTGATGTAGCTTTCTGCCTCCTTGGTTGCTGCATCATGTGTTCGGCAATCATGCTGCCGGACAGGGTTTTCAGAGATTAAAGTCCTGAAAGAGAAAAAATAACAAAGCGGGAAGCCCCTAGTGCGGTTTAAGCCGCGTCTTGGGGCGTGCCGTAGTTGTGCCCCCTTCCCCGCCTGTGCCCATGGTATTTTTAATGCGTAATTATGTACGCGTGGCACGGGTTTCACCGTTTGGCTGGGACCGGGGTGGGGGCCGCATTGCTATGCGAGCTCGGAACGTGCCAAGCGGTCCAGTTGCCGATTACTCCGGGCGCGCTTGAAGTTGTTTGGGTCCTTAATCGCCGAACTAGTGGATTGCCTTAAGAGGCTGCTTTGTGCTTCTGCTGCGAGGGCCGCAGTGTGCTCCTCCGTGCGGAGAGAGCGCTCTGTGTTTCCATTGACTGTGATGACCCCCCGAGGTCCTGGCATCTTGAGCTTGAGATATGCATAATGCGGTACTGCATTGAATCTTGCGAATGCGGTTCGCCCGAGCAGTGCATGGTAGCCACTGCGGAACGGGACTATGTCGAAGATTAACTCTTCGCTTCGGAAGTTATTCGGGGATCCAAAGACCACTTCCAGTGTGACTGAGCCTGTGCAATGGGCCTCTACACCTGGTATGACGCCTTTAAAGGTCGTTTTTGTGGGTTTGATCCTTGAGGGGTCGATACCCATTTTGCGCACTGTGTCCTGATAAAGCAAGTTCAGACTGCTGCCGCCATCCATAAGGACTCGAGTGAGGTGAAATCCGTCAATGATTGGGTCTAGGACCAGTGCGGCGAATCCGCCATGACGGATACTAGTGGGGTGGTCCCTGCGATCGAAGGTTATCGGACAGGAAGACCATGGGTTGAATTTTAGGGCGACTGGCTCCAATGCATATACGTCCCTGAGCGCACACTTCCGCTCCCTCTTCGGGATGTGGGTTGCATATATCATGTTCACCGTCCGCACTTGTGGGGGGAACCTCTTCTGTCCTCCGGTGTTCGGCTGCCGGTGCTCCTCCTCGTCATCGCTATGTGACCCCTTATGTTTGTTTTCGGCATTTAACTTGTCGGCCTGCTTGAACACCCAACAATCTCTGTTGGTGTGGTTGGCTGGCTTGTCGGGGGTGCCGTGTATTTGACACGAGTGATCGAGTATACGGTCCAAACTGGACGGGCCCGGAGTGCTTCTTTTGAATGGCTTTTTCCACTGGCCGGGTTTAGAGCCCTTGAATCCGGCATTGACTGTCGTATCCTCGGTATTGTCGTTGTTAATGCGGCGCTTATGCTTGTTGCGACATGATCTGCCATTGCCGTCCTTGGTATCCGAAGTACCATGGTTTTTTGATATGTTATTGCTGCGAGCCAGCCAGCTGTCTTCTCCCGCACAAAAGTGGGTCATGAGTGTCATGAGGGCTGCCATAGATTTCGGCTTTTCCTGACCAAGGTGCCGGGCTAGCCACTCGTCGCGGATGTTGTGCTTGAAAGCTGCTAGGGCCTCTGCATCCGAACAGTCGACGATTTGATTTTTCTTTGTTAGGAACCGTGTCCAGAATTGCGTGGCCGATTCCTCTGGCTGCTGAATTATGTGGCTCAAGTCATCGGCATCTGGTGGTCGCACATAAGTGCCTTGAAAGTTGTTGAGGAATGCGGCTTCCAGATCTTCCCAATAGCCAATGGACTCTGCTGGCAAGCTGTTGAGCCAATGTCATGCTGGTCCTTTGAGTTTTAGTGGGAGGTATTTGATGGCGTGTAGGTCATCACCGCGGGCCAAGTGGATGTGTAGGAGGAAATCCTCGATCCATACCGCAGGATCTGCTGTGCTGTCGTATGATTCTATATTTACGGGTTTGAAACGCTCTGGGATTTGATGATCCATTACTTCGTCTGTGAAGCATAAGGGGTGTGCGGCGCCTCTTTACTGGGCTATATCGCGACGCAGCTCGAATGAGTCTTGCCCGCTATGTTCGGCCTGGCCGGACTTACTTTTGCTGTATCCGGTGTGACGATTATCGTCTCGCATAGTGGCGCGCCCTCGTGATCCGTAGATCGAACTTGCATGTTTTGCTTTATCCTCCAGTACGCCTCGCAGGTCTGGCGTATTTCCCCATGCCTTTTTATTTGAATGGCGTCGGGGTGCGGGCTGAGCTTTTGGCTGGAATGTTTCTCTGTCGCAGCCACAAGGTGGCCGATTAGCCGCGTCATACGCCGGGGATGTAGGTTTCGGTGCTTCCTCCTCCAGTCGGGGTAGCAACCTGCACTTTGGGTAACTCTTGGAGGGGTGTTCGAGTTTATATTCCTCGGCCGCCAGGAGTTCAGTCCATCTGTCGGCTAGCAAATCTTGATCAGCTTGAAGCTGCTGCTGCTTTTTCTTAAGGCTATTTGTCGTGGCTATAAGCCGGCGCTTGAAGCGCTATTGTTCGATGGGATCCCCCGGCACAGCGAATTTGTCATCGTCGAGGCTTGCCTCGTCTTCGGAGGGAGGCATGTAATTATCATCCTCCGCCTCTCCATCTGCCGCTCTCTTAGGAGGGCTGGCTCCTCCATCCTCCTGCTCTAAATCTTGCTGGAGGGGATTGTTGTTGTCTTCGGCACTGTCCGGAGTGCTATTATCTCCGGTGCCAGTATCACCACTTTTACCTTGGCGGGACTTAGAGCGGCGCCGCTGACGCCGGCGCTTGGGTTGCTTCTTGGAGGGGTCATCTGTTGGGGAACGTAGCAGAATTTAAAAATTTTCTACGCATCACCAAGATCAATCTATGGAGTCATCTAGCAACGAGGGAGAGAGGAGTGCATCTACATACCCTTGTAGATCGCGCGCGGAAGCGTTCAAGAGAATGGGGTTGATGGAGTCGTACTCGTCGTGATCCAAATCACCGATGACCTAGCGCCGAACGGACGGCACCTCCGCGTTCAACACACGTACGGTTGGGAAGACGTCTCCTCCAACTTGATCCAGCAAGGGGGAAGGAGAGCTTGATGAAGATCCAGCAGCACGACGGCGTGGTGGTGGAAGCAACGACGATCTCGGCAGGGCTTCGCCAAGCTCAGGGAGATGAGTGTCGCGGAAGGGAGAGGGAGGCGCCAGGGGCTAGGGTGTGGCTGCCCTCCCTCCCCCCCACTATATATAGGGCCCCTAGGGGGGCGCCGGCCCTAGGAGATCCAATCTCCAAGGGGGGCGGCCAAGGGGGTGGCTTGCCCCCCAAGCCAAGTGGGGCACCCCCCACCCCTAGGGTTTTCAACCCTAGGCGCAGGGGGAGGCCCAAGGGGGGCGCACCAGCCCACTAGGGGCTGGTTCCCTCCTACTTCAGCCCATGGGGCCCTCCGGGATAGGTGGCCCCACCAGGTGGACCCCCGGGACCCTTCCGGTGGTCCCGGTACAATACTGATTACCCCCGAAACTTTCCCGATGGCCGAAACTTGACTTCCTATATATAAATCTTCACCTCTGGACCATTCTGGAACTCCTCGTGATGTCCGGGATCTCATCCGGGACTCCGAACAACTTTCGGGTTACCGTATACTAATATCTCAACAACCCTAGCGTCACCGAACCTTAAGTGTGTAGACCCTACGGGTTCGGGAGACACGCAGACATGACCGAGACGACTCTCCGGTCAATAACCAATAGCGTGATCTGGATACCCATGTTGGCTCCCACATGCTCCTCGATGATCTCATCGGATGAACCACGATGTCGAGGATTCAATCAATCCGTATACAATTCCCTTTGTCAATTGGTACGTTACTTGCCCGAGACTCGATCGTCGGTATCCCAATACCTCATTCAATCTCGTTACCGGCAAGTCACTTTACTCGTACCGTAATGCATGATCCCGTGATCAACCACTTGGTCACATTGAGCTCATTATGATGATGCATTACCGAGTGGGCCCAGAGATACCTCTCCATCATACGGAGTGACAAATCCCAGTCTCGATTCGTGCCAACCCAACAGACACTTTCGGAGATACCTTAGTGTACCTTTATAGTCACCCAATTACGTTGTGACATTTGGCACACCCAAAGCACTCCTACGATAAACGGGAGTTGCACAATCTCATGGTCTAAGGAAATGATACTTGACATTCGGAAAAGCTATAGCAAACGAACTACACGATCTTCTAGCTATGCTTAGGATTGGGTCTTGTCCATCACATCATTCTCCTAATGATGTGATCCCGTTATCAATGACATCCAATGTCCATAGTTAGGAAACCATGACTATCTTTTGATCAACGAGCTAGTCAACTAGAGGCTCACTAGGGACGTGTTGTGGTCTATGTATTCACACATGTATTACGATTTCCGGATAACACAATTATAGCATGAACAATAGACAATTATCATGAACAAAGAAATATAATAATAACCATTTTATTATTGCCTCTAGGGCATATTTCCAATAGTCTCCCACTTGCACTAGAGTCAATAGTCTAGTTACATTGTGATGAATCGAACACCCATGCAGTTCTGGTGTTGATCATGTTTTGCTCTAGGGAGAGGTTTAGTCAACGGATCTGCCACATTCTGGTCCGTATGTACTTTACAAATCTCTATGTCTCCATTTTGAACACTTTCACGAATGGAGTTGAAGCAATGCTTGATATGCCTGGTCTTCCTGTGAAACCTGGGCTCCTTGGCAAGGGCAATAGCTCCAGTGTTGTCACTGTTGGGGAACATAGCAGAATTTTAAAATTTTCTATGCATCACCAAGATCAATCTATGGAGTCATCTAGCAACGAGGGAGAGAGGAGTGCATCTACATACCCTTGTAGATCACAAGCAGAAGCGTTCAAGAGAACGGGGTTGATGGAGTCGTACTCGACGTGATCCAAATCACCGAAGATCCTAGTGCCGAACGGACGGCACCTCCGCGTTCAACACACGTACGGAGTGAGGACGTCTCTCGCGCCTTGATCCAGCAAGGAGGAGGGAGAGGTTGAGGAAGAGGGCTCCAACAGCAGCACGACGGTGTGGTGGTGATGAAGCTGCAGTACTCCGGCAGGGCTTCGCCAAGCTCTTATGGAGGAGGAGAGGTGTTGGGGAGGGGAGGGGCTGCGCCTTGGATGTTGTGTGCAGCCCTCCCCTCACCCCTCTATTTTTATAGGGGAAAGGGGAAGGGGGGCGGCCCCCTCTAGATGAGATATAGAGGGGGCGGCGGCCAAGGGGAGGGGGGCTTGCCCCCCAAGCAAGGGGGCGCCCCCCCTTAGGGTTTCCCCCAACCCTAGGCGCATGGGCCCTAGGGGGTGTGGCGCCCCAGCCCACTTGGGCTGGTTCCCTTCTCCATACAGCCCATAAGGCCCTCCGGAAGAGGTGGACCCCCGGAACCCCTCTGGTGGCCCCGGTACAATACCGATATGCCCTCGAAACTTTCCGGCGACCATATGACAACTTCCCATATATAAATCTTTACCTCCGGACCATTCCGGAACTCCTCGTGACGTCCGGGATCTCATCCGGGACTCCGAACAACATTCGATAATCACATACAAGTCTTCCTAACAACCCTAGCGTCACTGAACCTTAAGTGTGTAGACCCTACGGGTTCGGGAGACATGCAGACATGACCGAGATGACTCTCCGGTCAATAACCAACAGCGGGGTCTGGATACCCAGGTTGGCTCCCACATGCTCCACGATGATCTCATCGGATGAACCACGATGTTGAGGATTCAATCAATTCGTATACAATTCCCTTTGTCAATCGGTACGTTACTTGTCCGAGACTCGATCGTCGGTATCCCAATACCTTGTTCAGTCTCGTTACCGGCAAGTCACTTTACTCGTACCGTAATGCATGATCCCGTGATCAACCACTTGATCACATTGAGCTCATTATGATGATGCATTACCGAGTGGGCCCAGAGATACCTCTCCGTCATACGGAGTGACAAATCCCAGTCTCGATTCATGCCAACCCAACAGACACTTTCGGAGATACCTGTAATGTACCTTTATAGTCACCCAGTTACGTTGTGACGTTTGGCACACCCAAGGCACTCCTACGGTATCCGGAAGTTGCACAATCTCATGGTCTAAGGAAATGATACTTGACATTCAGAAAAGCTACAGCAAACGAACTACACGATCTTTGAGCTAAGCTTAGGATTGGGTCTTGTCCATCACATCATTCTCCTAATGATGTGATCCCCTTATCAATGACATCTAATGTCCATAGTCAGGAAACCATGACTATCCTTTGATCAACGAGCTAGTCAACTAGAGGCTCACTAGGGACGTGTTGTGGTCTATGTATTCACACATGTATTACGATTTCTGGATAACACAATTATAGCATGAACAATAGACAATTATCATGAACAAAGAAATATAATGATAACCATTTTATTATTGCCTCTAGGGCATATTTCCAACAGTCTCCCACTTGCACTAGAGTCAATATTCTAGTTACATTGTGATGAATCGAACACCCATGCAGTTCTGGTGTTGATCATGTTTTGCTCTAGGGAGAGGTTTAGTCAACGGATCTGCTACATTCAGGTCCGTATGTACTTTACAAATCTCCATGTCTCCATTTTGAACACTTTCACGAATGGAGTTGAAGCGATGCTTGATATGCCTGGTCTTCCTGTGAAACCTGGGCTCCTTGGCAAGGGCAATAGCTTCAGTGTTGTCACAGAAGAGGGTCATGGGTACCGACGCATTGGGTATGACTCTAGGTCGGTAATGAACTCCTTCACCCAGACAGCTTCTTGTGTTGCCTCCGAGGCTGCCATGTGCTCCGCTTCACATGTAGATCCTGCCACAACGCTTTGCTTGCAATTGCACCAGCTTACTGCCCCACCATTCAAAATATACACGTATCCGGTTTGTGACTTAGAGTCATCCAGATCTGTGTCGAAGCTAGCATCGACGTAACCCTTTACGACGAGCTCTTCGTCACCTCCATAAATGAGAAACATTTCCTTAGTCCTTTTCAGGTACTTCAGGATATTCTTGACCGCTGTCTAGTGTTCCATGCCAGGATTACTTTGGTACCTTCCTACCAAACTCACGGCAAGGTTTACATCAAGTCTGGTACACAGCATAGCATACATGATAGACCCTATGGCCGAGGCATAGGGGACGACACTCATCTTTTCTCTATCTTCTGCCGTGGTCGGGCATTGAGCCGTGCTCAATCTCGTACCTTGCAATACAGGCAAGAACCCCTTCTTTGACTGATCCATTTTGAACTTCTTCAATATCTTGTCAAGGTACGTACTCTGTGAAAGACCAATGAGGCGTCTCGATCTATCTCTATAGATCTTGATGCCTAATATATAAGCAGCTTCTCCAAGGTCCTTCATTGAAAAACACTTGTTCAAGTAGGCCTTTATGCTTTCCAAGAATTCTATATCATTTCCCATCAACAGTATGTCATCCACATACAATATGAGAAATGCTACAGAGCTCCCACTCACTTTCTTGTAAATGCAGGCTTCTCCATAAGTCTGCATAAACCCAAACGTTTTGATCTTCTCATCAAAACGAATGTTCCAACTCCAAGATGCTTGCACCAGCCCATAAATCGAGCATTGGAGCTTTCACACCTTGTCAACATTCTTAGGATCGACAAAACCTTCCGGCTGCATCATATACAATTCTTCCTTAAGGAAACCATTAAGGAATGTCGTTTTGACGTCCATTTGCCATATCTCATAATAATAGAATGCGACAATTGCTAACATGATTCGGACGGACTTCAGCTTCGCTACGGGTGAGAAAGTCTCATCGTAGTCAACCCCTTGAACTTGTCGATAACCCTTAGCGACAAGCCGAGCTTTATAGATGGTCACATTACCATCCGCGTCTGTGTTCTTATTAAAGATCCATTTATTTTCTATGGCTTGCCGATCAACGGGCAAGTCAGTCAAAGTCCGTACTTCGTTTTCATACATGGATCCTATCTCGGATTTCATGGCTTCCAGCCATTTGTCGGAATCCGGGCCCGCCATCGCTTCTTCATAGTTCAAAGGTTCACCGTTGTCTAACAACATGATTTCCAAGACAGGGTTGCCGTACCACTCTGGTGCGGAACGTGTCCTCGTGGACCTACGAAGTTCAGTAGCAACTTGATCTGAAGTTTCATGATCATCATCATCAACTTCCTCTCTAGTCGGTGCAGGCACCTCAGGAACATTTTCTTGAGCTGCGCCACTTACCGGTTCAAGAGGTAATACTTCATCAAGTTCTACCTTCCTCCCACTTATTTCTTTTGAGAGAAACTCTTTCTATAGAAAGGACCCATTCTTGGCAACAAAGATCTTGCCTTCGGATCTGAGGTAGAAGGTACACCCAACAGTTTCTTTAAGGTATCCTATGAAGACGCATTTTTCCGACTTGGGTTCGAGCTTTTCAGGTTGAAGTTTCCTGACATAAACATCGCATCCCCAAACTTTTAGAAATGACAGCTTAGGTTTCTTCCCAAACCATAATTCATACGGTGTCGTCTCAACAGATTTCGACGGAGCCCTATTTAAAGTGAATGCGGCAGTCTCTAAAGCATAGCCCCAAAATGATAGCGGTAAATCGGTAAGAGACATCATAGATCGCACCATATCTAATAGAGTGCGATTACGACGTTCGGACACACCATTACGCTGAGGTGTTCCAGGCGGCGTGAGTTGTGAAACTATTCCACATTTTCTTAAGTGTGTGACAAATTCGTGACTCAAGTATTCTCCCCCACGATCTGATCGCAAGAACTTGATTTTCCTGTCACGTTGATTCTCAGCCTCACTCTGAAATTCCTTGAACTTTTCAAAGGTCTCAGACTTGTGTTTCATTAAGTAGACATACCCATATCTACTCAAGTCATCAGTGAGGGTGAGAACATAATGATAGCCACCGCGAGCCTCAACACTCATTGGACCGCACACATCAGTATGTATGATTTCCAATAAGTTGGTTGCTCGCTCCATTGTTCCTGAGAACGGAGTCTTGGTCATCTTACCCATGAGGCATGGTTCGCACGTGTCAAATGATTCATAATCAAGAGACTCTAAAAGTCCATCTGCATGGAGCTTCTTCATGCGTTTGACACCTATGTGACCAAGGCGGCAGTGCCACAAGTATGTGGGACTATCATTATCAACCTTACATCTTTTGGTATTCACACTATGAATATGTGTAGCATTACGCTCGAGATTCATTAAGAATAAACCATTCACCATCGGAGCATGACCATAAAACATATCTCTCATATAAATAGAACAACCATTATTCTCGGATTTAAATGAGTAGCCATCTCGTATTAAACGAGATCCTGATACAATGTTCATGCTCAAAGCTGGCACTAAATAACAATTATTGAGATTTAAAACTAATCCCGTAGGTAAATGTAGAGGTAGCGTGCCGACGGCGATCACATCGACCTTGGAACCATTCCCGACGCGCAACGTCGCCTCGTCCTTCGCCAGTCTCCGTTTATTCCACAGCTCCTGCTTTGAGTTACCAATGTGAGCAACCGCACCGGTATCAAATACCAAATGTGAGCAACCGCACCGGTATCAAATACCCAGGAGCTACTACGAGTACTGGTAAGGTACACATCAATTACATGTATATCACATATACCTTTGTGTGCCGGCCTTCTTGTCCGCTAAGTATTTGGGGCAGTTCCGCTTCCAGTGACCACTTCCCTTGCAATAAAACACTCAGTCTCGGGCTTGGGTCCATTCTTTGGCTTCTTCCCGTCCAGCTTGCTTACCGGGCGCAACTCCCTTGCCGTCCTTCTTGAAGTTCTTCTTACCCTTGCCTTTCTTGAACTTAGTGGTTTTATTCACCATCAACACTTGATGTTCCTTTTTGACTTCTACCTCTGCTGATTTCAGCATTGAATACCTCAGGAATGGTCTTTTCCATCCCCTGCATATTGAAGTTCATCACAAAGCTCTTGTAGCTCGGTGGAAGCGACTGAAGGATTCTGTCAATGACCGCGTCATCCGGGAGATTAACTCCCAGCTGAGTCAAGCGGTTATGCAACCCAGACATAGTGAGATGTGCTCACTGACAGAACTATTTTCCTCCATCTTACAGCTGAAGAACTTGTCGAAGACTTCATATCTCTTGACCCGGGCATGAGTTTGGAAAACCATTTTCAGCTCTTCGAACATCTCATATGCTCCGTGTCTCCCAAAACGCTTTTGGAGCCCCGGTTCTAAGCTGTAAAGCATGCCGCACTGAACGAGGGAGTAATCATCAGCACGTGACTGCCAAGCGTTCATAGCATCTTGGTTCTCTGGGACAGGTGCGTCACCTAGCGGTGCTTCTAGGACATAATCTTTCTTGGCAGCTATGAGGATGATCCTCAGGTTCCGGACCCAGTCCGTACAGTTGCTGCCATCATCTTTCAGCTTGGTTTTCTCTAGGAACGCGTTGAAGTTGAGGACAACGTGGGCCATTTGATCTACAAGACATATTGTAAAGATTTTAGACTAAGTTCATGATAATTAAGTTCATCTAATCAAATTATTCAATGAACTCCCACTCAGATAGACATCCCTCCAGTCATCTAAGTGAAACATGATCCGAGTCAACTAGGCCGTGTCCGATCATCACGTGAGACGGACTAGTCAACATCGGTGAACATCTTCATGTTGATCGTATCTTCTATACGACTCATGCTCGACCTTTCGGTCTTCCGTGTCCGAGGCCATGTCTGTACATGCTAGGCTCGTCAAGTCAACCTAGTGTATTGCGTGTGTAAATCTGGCTTACACCCGTTGTATTCGAACATTAGAATCTATCACACCCGATCATCACGTGGTGCTTCGAAACAACGAACCTTCGCAACGGTGCACAGTTAGGGGGAACACTTTCTTGAAATTAGTGAGGGATCATCTTATTTAAGCTACCGTCGTTCTAAGCAAATAAGATGTAAAACATGATAAACATCACATGCAATCAAATAGTGACATGATATGGCCAATATCATTTGCTCCTTTGATCTCCATCTTCGGGGCTCCATGATCATCGTTGTCACCGGCATGACACCATGATCTCCATCATCGTGTCTCTTGAAGTTGTCTGTCATCTATTACTTCTACTACTATGGCTAACGCTTTAGCAATAAAGTAAAGTAATTACATGACGTTTATGTTGACACGCAGGTCATAAAAATAAAACAACTCCTATGGCTCCTGCCGGTTGTCATACTCATCGACATGCAAGTCGTGATTCCTATTACAAGAACATGATCAATCAACATGATCAATCTCATACATAACATATATCATTCATCACATCCTTTTGGCCATATCACATCACACGGCACATGCTGCAAAAACAAGTTAGACGTCCTCTAATTGTTGTTGCAAGTTTTTACGTGGCTGCTATAGGTTTCTAGCAAGAACGTTTCTTACCTACGCCAAAACCACAACGTGATATGACAATTTCTATTTACCCTTCATAAGGACCCTTTTCATCGAATCCGATCCGACTAAAGTGGGAGAGACAGACACCCGCCAGCCACCTCATGCAACTAGTGCATGTCAATCGGTGGAACCAGTCTCACGTAAGCGTACGTGTAAGGTCGGTCTGGGCCGCTTCATCCCACGATGCCGCCGAATCAAGATAAGACTAGTAACGGCAAGCAAATTGACAATATCCACGCCCACAACTGCTTTGTGTTCTACTCGTGCATAGAAACTACGCATAGACCTAGCTCATGATGCCACTGTTGGGGAACGTAGCAGAATTTTAAAATTTTCTATGCATCACCAAGATCAATCTATGGAGTCATCTAGAAACGAGGGAGAGAGGAGTGCATCTACATACCCTTGTAGATCGCGCGCGGAAGCGTTCAAGAGAACGGGGTTGATGGAGTCGTACTCGTCGTGATCCAAATCACCGAACGGACGGCACCTCCGCGTTCAACACACGTACGGTTGGGAAGACGTCTCCTCCAACTTGACCCAGCAAGGGGGAAGGAGAGGTTGATGAAGATCCAGCAGCACAACGGCGTGGTGGTGGAAGCAACGGCGATCTCGGCAGGGCTTCGCCAAGCTCAGGGAGATGAGTGTCACGGGAGGGAGAGGCAGGCGCCAGGGGCTAGGGTGCGGCTGCCCTCCCTCCCCCCCCCCACTATATATAGGGTCCCTAGGGGGGGCGCCGGCCCTAGGAGATCCAATCTCCAAGGGGGGGCGGCGGCCAAGGGGGTGGCTTGCCCCCCAAGCCAAGTGGGGCACCCCCCACCCCTAGGGTTTTCAACCCTAGGCACAGGGGGAGGCCCAAGGGGGGTGCACCAGCCCACTAGGGGCTGGTTCCCCTCCCACTTCAGCCCATGGGCCCCTCCGGGATAGGTGGCCCCACCCGGTGGACCCCCGGGACCCTTCCGGTGGTCCCGGTACAATACCGATTACCCCCGAAACTTTCCCGATGGCCGAAACTTGACTTCCTATATATAAATCTTCACCCCCGGACCATTTTGGAACTCCTCGTGATGTCCGGGATCTCATCCGGGACTCCGAAAAACTTTCGGGTTACCGTATACTAATATCTCAACAACCCTAGCGTCACCGAACCTTAAGTGTGTAGACCCTACGGGTTCGGGAGACACGCAAACATGACCGAGACGACTCTCCGGTCAACAACCAACAGCGGGATCTGGATACCCATGTTGTCTCCCACATGCTCCTTGATGATCTCATCGGATGAACCATGATGTCGAGGATTCAATCAATCCGTATACAATTCCCTTTGTCAATCGGTACGTTACTTGCCCGAGACTCGATCGTCGGTATCCCAATACCTCGTTCAATCTCGTTACCGGCAAGTCACTTTACTCGTACCAGAATGCATGATCCCGTGATCAACCACTTGGTCACATTGAGCTCATTATGATGATGCATTACCGAGTGGGCCCAGAGATACCTCTCCGTCATACGGAGTGACAAATCCCAGTCTCGATTCGTGCCAACCCAATAGACACTTTCGGAGATACCTGTAGTGTACCTTTATAGTCACCCAGTTACGTTGTGACGTTTGGCACACCCAAAGCACTCCTACGGTATCCGGGAGTTGCATAATCTCATGGTCTAAGGAAATGATACTTGACATTCAGAAAAGCTATAGCAAACGAACTACACGATCTTTGAGCTATGCTTAGGATTGGGTCTTGTCCATCACATCATTCTCCTAATGATGTGATTCCGTTATCAATGACATCCAATGTCCATAGTCAGGAAACCATGACTATCTTTTGATCAACGAGCTAGTCAACTAGAGGCTCACTAGGGACGTGTTGTGGTCTATGTATTCACACATGTATTACGATTTCCGGATAACACAATTATAGCATGAACAATAGACAATTATCATGAACAAAGAAATATAATAATAACAATTTTATTATTACCTCTAGGGTATATTTCCAACATCATCCTCCGTTGTCTCATCGCTGTTGCCTTCTTTGGGTGTGTCCACCATGTATATATCGTATGATGAGGTGGATGTCCAGTGCCCTGTGGGCATTGGTTCCTCTTCGACTCCTGCATTGTCGTCCATACCGTCGATGTCTTCAGAGTCGAAGTCGAGCATGTCGGTTAAGTCATCGACAGTGGCTACTAAGTGGGTGGTGGGTGGGCGGCAAATTTCTTCGTCATCCGCATCCCAATCCTGCCGGACGTAGTTCGGCCAGGCCTCTCCTGACAAGGAGAGAGACCTTAATGAGTTCAGTATGTCGCTAAAGGGCGAGTGCTGAAAAATATCCGCGGAGGTAAACTCCATGATCGGCGCCCAATCGGATTCGACAGGAACGGGCGCAAGCGGTTCGGAGTCCGTGGCCGGAGAAGGATCCGGCAGTTTGGCAACACGGCTCTCGTGAAGGGTAAAGTCGATATTCGGCTCGATCGCCGCTGAGGGTACGGCCTCCATGACGGGGTCCATCCACCCGTCCATGGATGGCGCAACTGGCTTCGAATTGAGGCTCGGAGCGGCTGCCAGTGCAATCTCCTGAATACGGTCCGATGGTAGAGCTAAATCGTACTCATCGTGACCGCGCGGCGCACAAGGCAGGGGCTCGAATCCGTCGAAGATCAAGTCTCCGCGGATATCGGCCATGTAATTTAAGCTTCCAAACCTGACCTGGTGGCCAGGGGCGTAACTTTCGATCTGCTCCAGATGGCCAAGCGAGTTGGCCCGCAGTGCGAAGCCGCCGAACACAAAGATCTGTCTGGGGAGAAAAGTCTCACCTTGGACTACATCGCTATCGATGATCGTAGGAGCCATCAAGCCTAACGGCGACGACACAGAGGAACTCTCAATGAAAGCACCAATGTCGGTGTCAAAACCGGCGGATCTCGGGTAGGGGGTCCCGAACTGTGCGTCTAAGGCGGATGGTAACAGGAGACAGGGAACACAATGTTTTACCCAGGTTCTGGCCCTCTTGATGGAGGTAAAACCCTACGTCCTGCTTGATTTATTCTTGATGATATGAGTATTACAAGAGTTGATCTACCACGAGATCGGAGAGGCTAAACCCTAGAAGCTAGCCTATGGTATGATTGTATGTTGTCCTACGGACTAAAACCCTCCGGTTTATATAGACACCGGATGGGGCTAGGGTTACACAAGGTCGGTTACAAAGGAGGAGATATACATATCCGTATTGCGTAGCTTGCCTTCCACGCCAAGTAGAGTCCCATCCGGACACGAGATCAAGTCTTCAATCTTGTATCTTCATAGTCCAACAGTCCGGCCTAAGGATATAATCCGGCTGTCCGGATACCCCCTAATCTAGGTCTCCCTCGGCATCTCTTGGCGATGGATCACGTCAGCCACGTACTCTGCTGGGACTTGTTACCGGACGCTCTTCTCTGGATCGAGCATCGAGTCGGCTTGGCAGCTTACCTGGAAGTCTTGGGCGCCTCTCAGGGTCAAGATCTTTCTATGGCTGGCCTATCAGGACAGATGTTGGATGGCGGATAGGTTGGCATGTCGTGGCCACCCCAGGCGCCTCTCTGTTTGATGTGCAACCAGGAGCCGGAGACTATGCAGCACCTGCTGGCCGGTTGCTCTTTTTCGCGCCAATTTTAGCACGAGATCCTCTCTTGGTGCCACGTCACAGCCACCCTACCCAACTCGGACTGCGAGTTTCGCGAGTGGTTCTCTGCCTCCATCCACGACTCCCCCACACCACTCTTCGTCGTGGGCTTGCCACTGTCATCATCCTCACTACTTGGAGACTTTGGAAGTACGTAACGACTGCGTGTTCAACGGCGGTAGCCCTTCTGTCATCAGACTCTCCGATTGCATCAAAGAAGACGCCCGCGCTTGGGTGCGCACCAGGGCCAATGGGCTTGGCCAATTGATTGGCGAGACGTAGTGTGTTTCTACTTGGGTTGTGCAGACCCTCTACCTACGCCCTTGTTTATCTCGTTCACACCATCTCTTGTATGCATGTTCTTACGGGATCAACCTTGTAACAATCACATTCTATTCCTTCTACCAATACAATGATACACAAATCTTTTGCATACTCACGAAAAAGAAACTAAAACTTAAAACCCTATGAATTTGAGTTAATTACACCTATGATACACGAACTTGTACGGTGTGTACAAATTCATACAACAACTTGCAAGATGACACAAATTGATCATATAACTTGAGTTTCGGGGACATTTCAGTACAATTCGGTCACTTACCGTTAGTGCTCCGTTACATTCGTCTACATTGCACGCCAGCGTGGCACCAGGCCCACACTCTCCTTTATCATAACGTGGGTCCATCCTGTCAGCCACTGGGAGAAATTAGTTTTAACTAAAAAATGTTCTGACCAGGTGTCGAGCCAGAGACGTCCGCACAAATTCCACCTGTTTGCTGTTAAACAATGATCCAAAGTTATCTATATCCTTTTAGGCTGCGTACGCTGCTTTCTTTTTCATTACTGTATTTTTTTCACTGGTAATGTCCGCTGTTTTTCTCTCTTTTTTTGCCGGTAGTGTACGCTGCTTTCTCAATGCATATATATTTTGGATTCTTTTTAGATACATACGTATGGCATTTGAGAAATGGGCTCCACATAAGTTTTCACATTTTTTTTGATTTTTTTAAAATTTCTAAATATGCTTTCTGATTTTTTTAAAGGCTCCAACAAGCCCGTCAACCACAATTTTTTTTTGTGATATAGGCAGACTGGTAGAGTTAACGGACCATTTGACGGTGAGTAACAGAAATGTATGAAAATGTTTCCAAAACTCAAGTTAGTGGATTAATTTGTGTCATTTTTCAAGTTGTCGTATGAATCTGTACATACCATGCAAGTTTGTGTACTATATGTGTAATTAACTCTGTGAATTTTTGACAGTTTAGCAGACTATGGTGATGATTAGTCAGCGGCAGCTAGTTTTGCAGTCTGTTTACGTCTCAAAGGACAAATGCCCTTACAGAAGCTAGCTATAGACCTTTTCTCTATAGAATGCTGAAAACAAATGAAGGCAAGTCGCTAAAGCATAATCTGCTATATCTAAATAGAAGCCCTCACTAGGTGATTATTTTTGCGTTCTAATGCATCCACGTCACAATATTTTTTTCTAAACCATTCGATTAACCACAGAAGGCTCAGATCTGCAGCCCAAAAGATAATCCAACCGGGCTCCACGCCCCTCCCGATGTCTCCTTCCTCGACCCGTGGAAGCGAAAGCGAAAGCGAACCACTCCAATCGAGACGTCGCCATGGAATCCCTTCTCACAAGGCTGGTCACGCCGAGAAGTGTGGACGAAATCACTATTCTGACCCTTTGAACGAACTTTGTCACAAAATGAACTCGATGTGAAAGTATTTCACGATTTGACCATTTTAGCAACGCCACAGCCCGCGGCGTTTCTGTCCAACATAGAAACGCCGAGGTAGCTAGCGTTTCTGACCAAAGAAGAAACGCCGAGGTAGCTAGCGTTGCGGACCAGATAAGAAACGCCGAAGGCGCTGGCGTTGCAGCCCATCATAGAAACGCCAATGACCATGGCGTTGCTGCCCTTTTTCATGTGCATGTGGAACGTGGATGAATAACCTAATTAATAAGGCTAACTAATTATGACCAAAGAGGGCAGCAACGCCATGGTTCCTTGGCGTTTCTATGATGGTCAGAAACGCCAGCGCCTTCGGCGTTTCTTACCTGGTCCGCAACGCTAGCTACCTCGGCGTTTCTTCTTTGATCAGAAACGCTAGCTACCTCGGCGTTTCTTCTTTGAGCAGAAACGCCGCGGGCTATGGCGTTGCTAAAAGGGTCAGATCGTGAAATACTTTCACGTCGAGTTCATTTTATAACAAAGTTCGTTCAAAGGGTCAGAATAGTGATTTCGTCCGAGAAGTGTCATATATTAGTATCATGCATCTGATACTAGTGTATGATACTACCTTCACAATGCATAGGATCATATTTCGGTATCATAGTGACCTCGTTTATTGTCATGCATGACACATATTAGTACATCATCTAATATGATACGATATATATTGTGATATTCAATCCTCGCTTTTCTCATTTAATTGTGTGTCACCTCAGCAAAATGCCTAGTTGGCATGCATGATACTACCTATGATACTCCCATTGTGACCAGTCTAAGCTCTTCCACATCTCGCTCAGCCCAAGAGATAATCCCACCATCCCGTCTCATTCCCCATCTCGTTCAACCCAAATGACACAAACGCCACTTGGCGGTGGACGCAACAGAGCCCAATCTACTCTAGGGTTTGTGGCCGCCGTTGGGTGTAGAACTGGCGGGTAAGGTGGCGATGGCGGCTCAAGGGTAGGATAATCATTGCCTACTGGCTACGTGCATGTTCCCTGGGACACAACTCCAACCCTGGGGTTGCGTCCCCTCTTTGTGCTAAGGGTCTCCACACACCCTCTTCCTCTTGGCATATGCCGATCCTTTCGTGCTCTCATGAATCCAGTCTTTACAGGTCCAGTTCATTTCTTGGTTGATGCAAACCTCGAATTATATAATTGTTCTAAGATGCTCAAACTTTACATGATTCGACTGTTGTACCGATATGACTATTGAACTGAAATTTCACCCTTAAATTTTAACTGTCCCAATGTTGAACTTCAAATTCACATATTTATCTACGAATGCATACCATGATGAAGAAACGTTGATGCTACTGTTATTTTGTTGCTTACCATATGAAGCTGGATAAAATGCACTCTTACTTTGTTGTTGGCTGCTACAAACTTAACACATGGTGTGTATCCATGACTTTCTATAGTAATAATAATATAACTGAATTTATTTCCATCTTCATTTTACAGATAGAAACTTATAGTTATCTACTAAGTTGATGAATTGAAATCTTTTCCTGCACACATTGCTCCTGCAATCATTAGCGAGAGGGTTGCTCTCATCCTAGGCTAGAATCCATTTGTGCCCTCGACATTGCCTGTGCCAAACAACCATGTCATGTTGTACGTACAAACTTCCTCTTACACTTACAAATAAAACAAAATTAAGTATGAAAACAGGTTCACCTTCCAAGATATCAGTCATATCATCAGAAAAAGCTTCTTAATTGATGACATAAATCCACTTTCAATGCGACTTGCTATAGAGGTGAGCAAGTATTTGATATTCACTAACAAACTGTTTCCTACATGCCAACTTGAACCATGAAACATTTGTAGGCATCCCAAACCAACAAGATGTTGTCCCTTACAGAATTCGACCAGAAAAAATAGCGAGAGGTTTGTTGTCGTCCTTCAAACTAAAGTTGCCATTCAATTTCAAATAAGTGCCTCCAGTATTTTAGTTATAATGTACACTACTTTATAGTTCATCTGCCCTTAGCCAAGCGACCTCCCCGGTTAAATAAGCTGCTCCCAGCGATATATAAAAGACTCAAACAAAGTATTACTGATGGATATGCATACGTATTTAAATCCTTGACCAATGTTTTGCCATAAAATTTTGCTTCACAAGAACTCCGGTACAAAAAGGAAAAAAATAACTTCACTGAAGAGATGTTAACATTATTCTAGCTAGCAAGTAAATCATACCATTCTTCTGTGTATTTATTAAAGAAAAATAAAATACATACATTGATTGGACATTAAGTTATATTTTCACTATTTATCATCAACACCGGTATAAATTATGTTCACCAGTTATGACTATCTACATGTATCACAACTTTCTATCAATCACTCACTTTATATTTCTATCCAGCACTAGAAAAAACAAGAACTCGGGAAACCTTCTAGAACAACCAGAGTAATACCATGAGGAATAATATATATCAAGGTACTATGCAACGCATAAATCTAAAAAATTGACCTAGCAGTTAGGAATTAACCAACTCACCATACTATCCAGGTAAAATACCTTCCTAAAGGTGCTACAAATTTTTCAGCATGTAGGGCAGTGTCATGCTTTGCTACAGAGAAGATACATTAGAGAAGTTCTCATACTTCTATGTATTCTCAGCGGTACAAAACTGCATCTATATCATCATGTGGGGCTACATGTATTTGTGTGAGCTCTGATGATATAATCTGCACATTTTCTGGATATTTTTCTGAAGTTTGTCGTCCTACCATTATGTGAATGTTTGGTTTGATTGTATTGCCAATTATATATGATCTATGTTTGGGTAGTAGATTGTGTTGTTTCATGGACAAGTTATGCCTATGCTAACCATCTTGGATCTCCGTTTTTGTTTGCACAAAAAATGCAGTGTGGTCATGCAAGTTGCCTTAAATTTCTGAACATTTCTTGCTTTGTGATACAAATTTTAAGATAATCTTTGAAGATCTATAGGAATTTGATTTTACATCTGTATATACTTTCTCAAATTGTTCGTTGTTGAAAGAAAATGGTATAACAGGTACGTGAGCGTATTCTGTTTACCCGTCAATTGCATTTGATTTATGTGGCATCATGTGAATATTTGAATTTCTACGTGACATTCTGAAGTGTGAATGCTTTAATTATGTAGGAAATTAATTCTAATCACTTGGAGGATAAGATTATCCACAAATAACTTTTGGATCAATGCCTATTTGTGAAGTCTATCATATTATTTCACTTATTTTCTTCTTCCATACGTTGATGTTACTCCAAAAATCCGCTACAAAGTCCTCCAGTAACTAGCGGGGGCATCATTTAGTTTATATAGGTTTGCAACAGCAACGGGTAACTGCCTTGGCACTAGGGCCGGAACCCTTGTCTATTTCTTTTGATAATGGGCGTTTTATTACTTAAAAGATTTAAGTATTATGCACACGGCCAAACAAGTCCATGTCCAACAGGTAAAAAGTAAAAACCGGCGAAATACAAGTGATCATGTAGAGACTGTATAATGCCTAAGACTAGGTAGGGCCAATCCTAAGATTATGTTGCTATCCATGTCAGCAAAAAATATTCCTCGCCGCATCCTCCAAGCGTGTACGCATCTTCGTAAATAAATGTCAATTCTTCACACATTGTAGAGACGACCATAAACGGAACGTACCAGTACATCTATCGATAACCTGCATAAAGAAAGAAATTTTATCATTAAAAACCTTATCATTTCTACATAGTCAAAACGGCCATATAACGGCAAGCGCTCCCATCCTAAGCAAAATTCTAAACTTGTGATCAATCCCATGTAACCCGTTGTCTGTGTCCGAGCAGACCCACCAAAGACAATCCTCGACCGAATCATGCGAGATTCGCCAGACAAACACCTCCACACACCTTCTAACGATGCTAGACGCACCACTAGGATAAGGCTAGGCGGGGAGAAGTTTATTCCATCTTCAGGGAGCCAACACCGTCTCGTCTTTCTGAGCATGACACAAACCCTAACAAAACTTAAAAAGTGTCTAAAAAATGAAGCCCTCTCGGCCAGGATCCACCGCACCCTCATGGCCCTAAGGCCACAGGAGACGAGGCAGATCGGTGGCACCGCCGCCTGAGGCAAGAACCCTAGTTGCTTGTTCGCTTGGGAGGAGAAAGGAAGGGGATTGGTTTGTGATTTCCATTGGCGGATCTAGCAACGAGAGTTGCGCTTAGGGCTAAGCTAATTTGAGTAATGCATTCTAGTGATTTTCTATATTTTTTGGGTTATTTTCCATACTTTGTATGAAAGAGTTGCAAAAGTCGTTGCTAATAGGCCAAGGGCTATAGCCCTAACTACTCTAGGCATGTCTTCACCATTACTAGCCTCTCTTTAGTATAGCTGGCCCACTTGGTGACTAATGACAAGATTATATAGCAACTAAAGTGCAAAAGCATTTCAGACGTGAGACGGCCAGAAATCGTGAGGATTTTTTTTTAGAAAAGGAGGATTACCCCGGCCTCTGCATCAGAGTGATATGCAACCCCTTTATTAAGCCAAGTGGATGTGAGATGGATGAAAACTAGTTCGATTTTTAGATTTCTGAAATTTTAGAGATTTTACCACGTGCCAGATTGCGATGATGAAAAGAACGCACCAGGTTTTTCACGTTCCTCCAACCTGTCTGCGTGATCGACCGGCTGGCGGACTGGCGTGGTGATGTCTCATCAAGTCAGCATTGTTGGCCACTGCGTGATTCATCCATCGAAACATGGCAAATTTAGGGTGTCCAGTCTTTTCCCTTCCCGAACGGCGCGCTCGCATCGCAGGTGTAGGCTCGTGCCTACGCCTCAGCTACGCTCCGATCGCGTCGGGCTCGGGCCGGGTCATCGCTCATCGCCACTGAAAATGCCGTTCACGTCCGATTTGATGCTTCCTCTGCCTACTACTCCCACGGGAATATATTTTGTAGGAGTAGAAAAGTACTGTAGGTGCCTCGCGGCCCGTCTCGTCTGTGCTGTCCATGTCTCCCACGACCACGAGATCGTCCATGGGTCGATGGCGACCCTTCCCTACCGCGTGTACGGGCGACGGATCTACGCATGCAAATTCGCCGGCCGGCAAAAGCTTGCGCGGCGCGGCCATGCCGCCATCGCCATGCACGACGCATGTTTTCTGGTGCTTGTCGCGACGCCCTTTGCTCCGGTATTCCAAAGCGAAGCACACGAACAGCTTTGCAAAGCAGCATACAGCGGCGTGCGCTGCCGTGCGCGCATGTTCGTGGGAGCCAGCGGCCTGAGCTTTAACGAGATCGAAGCGGGATGGACGGTTACCTCTCGGGTGAAGACGATCGAGGTCGATCTGTCGCTGGGGAACATCTGCAGCAGCACATTCTCGTTAGCGATATATCAGCGGGCCGTGAAGATTGATGCGGCCATGCGTGGCCCGCGCGTCGTGGCCGCTGCTACCGCCAGCGTACGTACGTTGCCCACCGGCACCATTCATGGCTGCGGGAAGGACCGCACGCAGCCCCCACGTCGTCCCTGCTAGGGCGACTTGAGCGGCACCCGAACCCTAGCCGCTGGGGACATGACCTTCCTCCTCCCCTCCCTCCACCGCCGCCAGGGGGCCCCGGCGGGCTAAGCCTGGGGGCCGACTGCACTGGTGGGGGACTCCCTCTCTCTCATGCGTCTTAGGGGTGGTGCACGGCCTCTAAACGTGTGGAGGTGTGGCTGATCCAGTCTTTACGGCGCGACAGCGACTACTGCGGCACGCGGCGACATGGATGCCGAGCTTGCCACGGGCGGCGGCAGCCGCAGATGCAGTGGGCGGCCCGGGTCACGGGCGGTGGCGGTGGCTCTGGTCGGCGGCCGGCTATCCTGCGGCGACGCGCCATCGGGCTTCGGGTCGGCAGCTGTAGCATGGAGGGTCTGGTGGACAGGCTGGCGGCATGCAGACTATGGCCTCCGGTCAGATTTGATTTGGCCGGTGCAGCCGACGATGGTGGTCATCTTCTCTGTCGAAGGTGGTCGGTCTAAAATTGGGTGGTCGGATCTTGAGATCCGTCATCTAGTCTCGGCTGCGTGTCGGGGAGACATAGTTGTCGGTGAAAATCGAGCAGATGGCAGGCAATGCAGGCATTCTGCGTCGTTACCTTGATGAAGGCATCATCGTGTAATTACTGACGACCCACTCGTGCTGTTCCGGGGAAAACCCGGATCTGGTCTTCCAAATCGGACGATGGCGACACTGCGGTGTCATTTTTCTCTTGGAAACATCGTTTGTGGAGCAACGCCGGAAGACAGGGGCAGGAGGCCGAGCGGCTTCGTCTTGCATGAAACTTTGGTGGAGAAGTCAAGTCATGCCTGGCCAACAGGTGCTACGCGGTGTCATGCCTGTTCGGCAGGTGCTACATATGACAGGTCTTTCAGGGACTTCAAATTGTGTCGGCTGATGGTACTTGGCGGCATGGTGCGGCGACCGCGCGTGCTCAGCAGTTTGCACATGGAGGTGGTGCCATTCGATGTCGTGGTGACGTTGATGGATGGCCGAGCTGGTAAAGATAATGATGATCTCTTTTCTGAAGATGGATAAGCCGTTCGATGATGATGACGGCTTCTAAAACGTGTGTATGTGATGTATTTTTTAGGTTTGTTACATCGGCTGTAGGTTCCGATACATTATGCGGATGGATCTCTGCATTATCGAGTTTGTAGGTACGAGCGACAGTTTTGGAAGATTTGATGTATGTTCTTGTCGTACCTTTGTTCAATAATTAATAAAGATGAATGTGATATAGAGTCGGGGTTTTAACCTCCTTTTCCGGAAGAAAACTCGCCCACCGGCACCGCCCGGCCGGCAGTGAGGACGTGGAGAGGCGATGGGGGCAGGCACTTTTGCAGTGCGCTCTTGCCCCGAAGGACATCGAAACGAGCGCATCCAACACAAGGACAAAGGTCGTTACAAAAGCTGCCTAGGTCGTCTGTTCCTTCAAGGCTGCAATTCACATGTTATGTTATGTTATGTTATGTCAAGTTAAGGAGCGCCAAACTCTTTATCCATATGAAATTCATCTGTGTAAGCCCAAGCAACATATCACAGTATATGCAAACAGCAAAAATCAACCAAGAACTTGAGAAACGATATATATACAAACACTGTATTGTGCTGAATAGTTAAGCGAATTTTCATACAAAGAAATGCGATACATTAATCATGATAAGTATCCATGTCGGTTGCTAATACTAGTAGTCCAAACATACACAGCCACGGTGGAGGAGAATCCAGCAGTCGGGCTTCAGAGGGGCATTATGTCTTACTTCGTGGTCAGCTCGGTCATGTAACCCGGCGTGCGGGAGAGGTGGGTGGCGGAGAAGAAGGATATATGTTTTTTCTACTAAATGACCCCTTAATAAGAAACTTAATTCCTTCACCGACCCCTCAAAAAGTCTTATTTCGGAATTTGACCCCGAGATAGATGCCAATTTATTTGGCGTTTTTAATACACGTAATAACGCCTAATTATTTTGCGCCGTCAAATCCGTGCTAGAAGTCAATCTGACGTGTCAAAAGTCAATGACAGCAAATCTGTGTTGGAAGTCAATCTTAGAATGAATACAAGCCAATTTATTTGGCGGCATTGGCTTTTGACACATCAGATTGACTTCCAACACGGATTTGGCGGCGCCAAATAATTAGGTGTTATTATGTGCATTAAAACGCCAAATAAATTGACGTCTATCTCGCGGGCCAAATTCTGAAATAAGATATTTCTTTTGGGTCAGTGAAGTGATTTAGTTTCTTGAGGGGTCATTTAGTAAAAATAATATAAGGAACAAACATGTATTTGTGTTCTTCGCAATCTATTAGTGGTGCATGACACAATCAACATTATATGTTGGTCCAATACACCTTTCATAACCGGGGTGAGACTAAACTTTCCGCACATCCTTATCATGCATGAATGGATCATATGGGCCTCTAGGATTTTTTTTAAGAACTACTAGAATCAGTAAAATGGGCTAAAAGCCCAATGACTCCAACATATTGTATGTTTTGTAATAGATTATATTTGTGTATATGTGTTCCAAACGTTGCTATCACACAAATTATAGAGCATGCATGGGTTGGTCAATTGTTTAACAGACCAGAGACATGTGTGAAAATGAAAATAATCAATGAACAAAGAAAATAACTAAGAATTAATAGAGTGCAGAAAGTTTGACAAGGGCACTTGTGTTGTAAATTCGCGCGAGGGGCTCCTTTTGGATCTGAACTGAATGAGAACAAACCGCTTATCGACACCTCATTCATAGAACCATTTATTTGATATTTATATCAACGATCTACAAAATCTACAAGAATATTTGTTAAACATATACGATCAAAGGCTACAATTGTTAAAGGATGGCTAATTTGGGTGTGAATAAATACAAATACATTGGTGTATCCAAGAGCATAAATTGTGGATGGGTGGGGTTTTTATGGGTTCCATTCTATGTCTACAAGTGAATCAACTTGCATTGATAGGTTTGTCAAGAAGCTATGTCGCAAACTTCTTTTTATAAATAACTAAGCAAACTTGCTCCAGCTACAAAATAGATTTCATTTTAGTGCACTCATAGACACTAAAATTTTACAATTACATATAGTTTATTCATATTTATAGCATAGTTATGTAGTTTAAGTATTGTTACTCCATATTTATAGCACATTGATGTATTTTTGTTTTGCTTTATTTGAGACCAAAATATACATTATTTTTATGTGAACTATCTACTTAGAGAGATTAAAATTGGACATCCTAGGAGCTCTCTCAGGTCATTGGCATGAAGAGTTGTCCGATTTTATATTTTGGTCGTCGCTGCCCATTGGATGCGGATTTCTAAGCAAAATTGTCCCTATTGGCTTGGATGCGGATGTCGCTCGTCATCCGATTAGCATCAGGAGCCGTCCCATTTTTAGTGTTTTGATTAATTGGGCTATATGTGTTGTTCTATCTAGAAAGCCCAACCATGAAAGCAACTTATTTGAGAAGATCACACCATAGACCAAAACCCAACCGTGGAAGCAACTTAAGTGAGCAACCATACCATAAAATGATGGAATCCAAATGCAAGCAATGCAATAAAAACAGCGCAGCCGAGCTCACATGTGAACATTGGAACAACAAGCTCAAGAGAAAGTTCAACATATCTAGAATGTAACATATAAGCTCAAAATTTACTGACAAATATATACATATTAGCTTATGCCAATTCTAAAACAAAGGAAAATTCCTCTATATTTGCTTCAACCTCTAACATTATAGTGTAAAGCGGAGTGGCGTGGCAACGCGCGCTATCACTTATCTGTAAATTTATAATCACACGAAATTAATTGAAAAGGTCGCTTTCCATTTTTTATAGTTTTTGTAGATCCTTGTTGTTTCCCTTTGGTTTGTTTCCCTAGCGGCATTGACGAGGTGGTGACAACGATGGTATTCCAGAACAAGCTGCCGGATTTGAAGTCTGATCCGGCACCGACAAAAGGCCTATGTGGGTAAGTGCTAACGGATTTGAAGTGGGGTGCTTCCATGGCAGCGGGCACAACCCGTGTGAGGTGGGGGCTCAATTTGGTTGATGTCCTCTCCTTTGTATGCGTATTGGAGTCGTTGATTAGATGGGCTACCAAATTCTCCTGGTGATGGAGGAAGTTGTACAACGGAAGGTCCTCATATAGGCTCATGGAAAGGGAGTCCCTATTTGACAGATTCTACGCCACATGGGTAGCATTTCTCACAGGGCAACCGTAGCATTAACAAGGTGCGGGAGTAAATAACATCGAACTATGTAAATGCCCACTCTCCTAAAGCAAAAAGAAAGAATGAAAGATGGTGCAGACCTCCTAGGGGTTTTGTTAAATTAAACGTGGATGCTTCTTTTGATCATGATCAGCTAAGAGGCACAACGGGTGCTGTTATCAAAGATGACAAAGGAAACTTCATAGTAGGTGATAACTGGAGGATTCAGTACTGTGCGGATGCCCTCACGGCAGAGGCGGTAGCACTCAGATTTGGTTTACTGTTGGCACAAAAGACGGGCTGCAATCGTCTAATCATCAATTCTGATAATATGGAGGTCATCGACACAATGAAGAACGGAGGACAGTCTGCGGGACCGGCTGCTGCAATTTTTGAGGATTGTTTTTTTATGGCATGTGATTTTCCTCAAACCAGTTTTGAACATTGTAACAGGGAAGCAAATAAAGTAGCTCATGAGCTTGCTAGATTAGCAAAAGGTTTCATGACTAGGGATTGGATAGAGGAGCCCATCGAAGCTCTTGTAACTCTCTTGATAGACGATGTAACAATTATTTCTAATTAATAAAGTTTCAAGTTTGTTTTTCAAAAAAAAAAACAAGGTGCAGGAGCAACTTTGGGAGATCGACACTGTAGCAAACAGTGACCATGTAGTGATGCGGCACTGTAGTGAATAGACATGGTGGCGTTTATTCCAAATCAGTTTGAACTCTTTTTTTGAAAATTCTAAGCATTTTCTAAAAGCGCAAACATTTTTTTATTTCTAGAAATTTGAAATTTCCGAATATTTTAAATTTTCAAACATTTTCTAATTTATGAATAAATTTTGAAATTTTCGAAGATTTTTAGGAACATTCTGAACATTGGCTAATTTGCTGAGCAAATTTTGGAATTCCTGAAAAAATATTAAAATTACAAATAAATCTTGAAATTTTAGGACATTTTCAAAAATTAAAAAAAATAGGAAAACCATATAATAAACGGACCGGAACCTTCTTGAACGTTTCGCTGGCTCTGTTAGCTTGCTTATGAGTTCAGCCGACTATTTGAGCAAAGAGCGTCAAATTGGAAACACATCATAGAATAGCACCTAAAACATGTAACTTGCATAGCTATGGGCCAGCCCAATTACCAAACCATGTCTATGGGCAGCCCAATTACCAACCCATGGCCCACATGCGACCTGTATAAATTACTGATTTGTTGCCTATAAGAGAAATAAGATATTATCATTTATTCATGGAGAGTTAATAGAGAATTGTAGAAGCCACGTGTTAAGATGCGAGATGGAAACATATAAAATATGTGTATGCGCATGTACGTGGAGGTGCAGGTTCGATGGAATTCCATACACGCATATCGCTCGACAACCCGAATCAACATACACCTCAACATTGGTGGGCCAGCCCAGGCGCAAGAAAAATTAAGATCGATTATTTCCTTTTAATAACTGGGGACCTACTTGTCTTAGGCTTCTCTATATATATAGCTATCATTCATCAGTTTTAGACTCGGGCTTTTTGTTTAGACATTGTTTAGCATTGATAAAATTCGCATCTGCGAGACGTGTAGGACTACCACCTTGTTCAAATCCTCTATGAAGAACCCCCACATTTATAGTTCACATTACATTACTACAGTTCTCGTAGGTTCTTTGGATGTCTGCAAGAACTCGTAGCTCGTAGTTCAGGTTGATCTTGCCTCCAACAATAAATAGTCATCAGATATTAGTATAGCGATGACCGACGCGTGTGCGCATTCCAAAATCTAACTTTGATCATAATTAAACCATTAATCTATATTTGATGAGTCTAGTTTAGTGTCAAATTTGAAAGCTACTTTCGAATACGAATCCAATTGTATAATTTTCCTCACATATAGTCAGCATTTGACCAGTCTAATTTATGGTCAATTTGGATTTCATTGCAATCGAGGGAGTAAGAAACTTTTAATTTTGACAATAAACTAGATTTTGAAGAAACAAAGAAAAATGTTTACGAATTAAAACAATGCTCATAAATTTTTTAAAAATCATGAATTTAGAGTTCACTGTTTACAAAAAAAATCATTCTCCTATTTAAAAATATCCATGTTTCTACAAAATGTTTATCAATAGTTAAGAAATATCATGACTATTTAAAATATTGATAAAGTATAAGAAAAAGTGAAAAAATATAAGACACAAATTAAAATAATGTTCACTATTTATAATTAAAAATATCCTTTGTTTTTTCAAATAGCCTATTTTAAAATAAATCATGATTTTATAATTAATCAGTGATTTAAATTCATGTATTGTGAAAATATAACTAGTTATCACCTCACAAACGCTAAAAGAAAAAAAAGGCGTTAAACTACTAAATATTTTCATGAAATTTCAAATTCTTCAACAAGCTCTTCAAGAATTATATGTTCATTAATTTTAGGAGGTATAAATTACGTTTACTCGGACTATCTTGATTGTCCGCTAGTTTTAATTTAAATATATATTACGGGTATAGAGAAAGGAAAATACTGACATATGAGTCACCGTAGGCGCCTCGTCGTCCGCGGAAACGTTTCCTCGGTCGCTGAAAGCGCATCGAGCCGAAAGGCACTCACATATATATCCCAAAATAAATAGCGAGCACTCAGGATATTGAACCCGCCTGGGGTTGAGCGGATGGACCACTGTCCACTAACCATCCTCAACCACAGGTTGGTTCTAGTGAGACTGAGAATTTGAGATATTAAGGATGCGCGGTTTTTTCCGGACACAAGAGAGCTGCACGCCCTATGACATCGACTACGCTGAAACGAACCCAATCGCGACCTATGGGCACAGGCCCACGTTGGGCGAAGGCCCACTGAGCCCTAAATATTGTTTTCGTTGGTGTATTCCTCGCGACTACCTCTTTTATTTTCCCGTTTTTGAATTCCATTTTTTAGTTTTGTTTACACTTCACACACATATCCTAACACATATATAGTTAACAATATTAGTTTCATAATGTTTTCAGACAATGTCATCATGCATTTGAAAAATGTGGTATAGAGCTTGTTATACGATTGTTGACCATACAGCATTAAAAATAATAATGAACATATTTGATCATCACGTATTATGAACTAACTATATACTGCTGCATTCAATAGAAATGCATGTAGAAAAGTGGTATTTTCAAAAAATTTAAACACGCATTTGGAAATAGTAAAATGTGTATAGAGAAAGTGTGGACCATCCATTAAAATAATGAATTGTTTTTATCATTCGTATATTAAAATGTGAATACTGGTATAATCGGATGAACAAATGTTGAACACGTCTTTAAAAGTTAATAAAGTGTTTAGAAATGGATTTAAATGTGTAGGGAAAATAAATTCGATATCACTCTGTTTGCAAATTCAAAAAAAATGAGTTCATAAATCTTGAACTTTTTCTGGAATCGTGGGGATAAGAAGCTGCTTTAGTTGCCCGAACTCCGCGAATCACGTACCCGGCGATAGACCCACACATTACCGCAATACCTTGTCAGTCTCGTTACCGCAGTTCGACATAGCGCAAATACACGAGCCATACCTTACGTCAAGTTAGCGTTAGCTAGATGCTTGGCCGAGGTAATCACCTGCTTTGACTTAAAGGGTGCAGATATGGAAGGATCCCAAAACGGTGCTCTACACCCACACTCTTTTGCCAGGCCGAATGCACAGCCCACCAGTTGCATTAACACACAAGTCATCATTTATGTCAAGTTGCCATCCCGCTTTAGACCGATGGGAGTCGATAGTCTTGCATTAAGCGACGTTGGACAAACGGATCACCCAGAAGCGTCCTCTACAGACCGGACTTCACTCTTCACTGCCCCAGGCCTTGAGTCATAATGATGATGACCTGCCACAACATTACACCGCGCTAGGGTAGCCCCAGGGATACCTACTAATACACCATGCAGTTCACATGACAAATTTACGTCAGACGTATGGCCTATTAGAGCATAGCCGAGTATATCCTTGCAAATACCGCGACTCAGAAAGGATCTTTCGCTGTTAACTGGCATTGCGCGTATGTGCTGTTCACACTGGCTCGGCCCAAAAACACACCTAATGAAGAAATAGTGGCGAAAAAGGGCTGTCACGTGTTTGTGAACGAAACTAAGGGCCTGCAACCCACTGAATCATGAGGTAAAAGAGCTAGTTTCTCCACCGTTTTTATGTTTCTCTTTATTTTTCGCGGATATCACTGGCGGGTTTGTTATCGGCTTTGGGCTCATCCTCTTTTTACAGAGTTCTTTCTACTGGCATTTTATTTTTCATTCTCACTTAGGTTTGTAGGAGTTCCATTTCCTCTTTGAGTTTTTACACATTTCTTTTGCGCATCATTCTTCATTATCTGTTGCTACTTCATTCTACAATCTGTTGTGAGTAATCATTCAACAATAGTTTTCTGATACATGTTTGATCATTTTCCACAGAGCAGTAAGTTTACGATATTTCAAATATCAGGCACTCAACATATTTATCTATAACGAGATATTTCAAAACTTTAAAATCTCTGATTAACATATCTTTCAAATATTCATGATTAAGGTTTTTTTGAAATACATTTGGTCATCAATTTTATCTATACAATTTCAGAAAATATTTACGGAATAAACTGCTACTAAATTTCCAAATACAGATTAAATTTTCCTAATTATGGTCCAATATTTTTTCTATGGCACATTTAACATTTTCAAATGCACAAATTAAGCGTGCTGTAAGTGAAAAATATATTAAATTTTTTAGACATGGACAACTTTTTTTAAACACTTGAACATTTTTAAAATACTTGCTCAATAGGTCCTCAAAATTTATTAAATTAACCCCTTTGTACTGTACAAATAGCATAGAAAATTCAGTACATATTTTGACACATACATGATCACAGCATATGTTTCTATACCATTATTAAAAATATACTTGATTATCATTTTTTCACTTTACATAAGTCAAAGCATTTTTTTCTAAGTATCATACTTTAAACATCTACATTCATATACTAGCTTTCACCTTAAATATCTCAAGCAGCACTTGTTCAGACTTATTCTTTATCAATACTTAAATACTCAAACATTTTTTTTAATCTACCGACTACACATCCAATAGTTTCAACATACATCATATGTGTATTATAATACCTTATTATAGACTAACTCTGTTGCGATCAACGAACATTTTCTCTATAGGCCACAACAAGTAAAGGCCTTTTATCTAACAAATGCTTGTACCGAACAACCACTATATTTAAATATGTTTGTTACTAGTCAAGATTCGATTATTTTTGAGACAATGATTAGTTTATAATAGGACCATGTATTTGGAAGTAGATCCGAGAAACAAAATAATAATAACAAAAAAACCAATTAAAAAATGAAATAAAAACAAAAACGGAGGGATTGTCGTCTCCCATGGACAATACCAACGTACCGCTATCATAGACCGAGGGAGAGTTTTCAGTACCTCGTCTACGTGAATGTGAAGGATATAAGGCAGCGGACGAGCCATAGCTTAATAGTACGCTTGGGAGCTCCTGTGTGAAGGATTTTTACGTCACATTGCCACCAAAGCTAGGCACAGGTGCCGAGCTCAGTCCTTAGTCTCAGTCTTGCATCTTATCTTGACATATATGCACAATCTCATAGTTGTATATCATTTGTAAGTGACATACTAATCATTGACAAGAGACAGGCCACTGTATCGCCAGAGTGCACTCGAATATCATTTAAAATTCTCAGAATTTTTAAAATTTTCAATTTCCAATTGTTTAAAAACACATATATTCTTTAGTGAAAATGAAAAGAATATTATACATAACGCCATACAATTTTTTGAAAAACTTGGATTTTTTTGAAACATTTTATGAAAAACGCGAACATTTTTTTGGAAAACACATGAATGCTTTTGAATTTCTAGAAAAAACTCGTAAATGATCAAAACTAGTTAAATTTTCCAAATAATTTTTAATGCAAATGGGTTTTTCAGAATTTCGAAAAAGGAAAAAATAACCAGTGAAATAATTAATGGGAAAACGAAAAAAAATCGGTCTGACTTTATGAAGCCTTCTGAATGGTTCTAAAACCAGGAACAAAGCATACTTAAACAGGACACCCCACTTAATTTCACGTGCTCCTTTCCATGGGATTGGCGTCACTTTGCCGCCATGGCCGCAAATAGGAATTGGTGGAACTTCCCATCTGACCGGTGTGCTGACACGGAAAGGCATAACACCAGTGGGTTGTTGAAGAGTGTTGCTGCCCAGTAATAGGTTCAGACCATTGTGCCTTTTTATTGTGTTGTAGTATGGCCCATGCATTATCAGAAATTGGCCATACACTCAGACATCCCACTCACGATAGTCATTAATGTAAGTATATATGTACTAGGATGGTTTATTCACATCAACACCAAATTTTCTATTGGCACCTATCTCAAGAAAAGACACTAAAACTATTCCTTAAGGAATCTGTCATTTATCTACACATATCTTATATTAGTTTTATTGACATCCGTTTTAAATTTCGAAACAGGAGAGGGATTTTGTTACAACACGAGATCCATACGGTCTATTTATCAATTGCAAACTATCTTATTCAGTATTTCAGCGCCGTGATTGATACTCAAATTCAGCCA
The DNA here is from genome assembly GCF_003073215.2 of Triticum urartu. Taxonomy (NCBI): domain Eukaryota; kingdom Viridiplantae; phylum Streptophyta; class Magnoliopsida; order Poales; family Poaceae; genus Triticum; species Triticum urartu. The sequence goes on along the minus strand of NC_053022.1, from coordinate 517,421,664 downwards.
ATATTTTACTTTCTAATAACTCAAATCTGCGGATAATTTCTATTCACTGAAAGGTTAACAAATTCAGATCATTGTTTACAATTTCACAAATCACATGTATTTTCTAAAAAAATTGAACCTTTTTAAATTTCCTGAACAAATATTTTTTGATTTCATTAACTTTTTTCTAAAAATTGGCAAACACTTTTTGAATACTCAAATGATTTCTGAAAATGACGTAGAACCTGTGCATTCATGATTTTTTTTTCAATTTCATATTTTTTATTTCACAAATATATTTTCTTAAATATGACCATTTATAGTTTATGGAATATTTTAAAATTTAACGATATCTTTTTAAAACTTAATTAATAAAAGAAAAGAGTTAAAACAAAAATAAAACCAGGCGCACTGCTCATCTTGCATCGTACTTGGCCAGCCCAAAGCCACGCGGTGCGGGGTGGGCGTTTGGATGTAGGCAACGCCCAACGCGCTGGAGATCCTATTCCCCGCTTAGATAGCGAACTAGGAAACATGCCCGTGCGTTGCAACGGGAGAAACAATCCACCCACATGACCATATAATTTTTGAACGCATGACACAATATCCTATCAACTCAGATGAAATCAAAAGATAAAATGAGCAAAGCTAGAGGATTAACATACATCTCCAGTAACAATATTAATTGTGCAAAGCAAAAAAGGATAGCTATGTATCAATAGATTTAGCTTGATGCCACATCAATTCACATGTTTGAAGTTTGATCCTCAAATTGACCAATCTCGAAAATATTTTGTTGTTGAATAAATATGAACCAAAGGAATCAAACATATAAAATAATTCTAACTAATTAAGAATCTACAATTGACACATAATCGTGGTGCTAATAGCAGAATGACCATTTTCTTAAACAAATTTTAGAACCAAAGATTAATGGGAAACTTCTGGCTTCTGAGATAATGGAACTCGGTCTTCTCATACTGCTCAAGTACATCCTTACCTTCTCATTTAGGACCTGAAAGCTGAAAAGAAGCAAAAAAGAAAGTCAAACTTATGGTCACTGGAAACATTTACAATGTAAACCAAAAATATAGTGTTCCCACGACTACCTTATTAGAGAACCTGTATATATTTGAAGGTGTGTCTAGAAGGCAATTAATTAAGTCCAACTGATGGATAGCGTTTTTATCAGAAAAGTGATTTTTTTCAGTCATCAACTGATAAAAAATGCATCCTATGCTCCCAATGGAAGGTAAATGTCGCATTTTGGAGGAAACGACATTCCAAACATGTTAAGAAACATGAATATAAGCAAAATCCGGGAAATTATTAAAGATGATTTTACTCTTCTTGGAAGCAAGATAAGTTCGTTCGAATGTAGTCGAAGTCATTTATTGTCCAACATTATAGTATTACTAACATGTCTACACTGCTAACTAAAATGCTAACTAAGTGGCAACTATTCTCTACCTTGCAGTTGTGTTTTCTGGAGCTCACTGATGACGAAGGAACAACACATGTGACAGAAGAAGTAGGGGGAGGGAGTTTAGTATTATACAGGATAAGCATTCGAAAAACAGTATTTGATGCAAATACACAAGAGATTGGGATCTACAATGTTTAAAGATGGTAATTCCAAAAGGAGTAAGAATTCTCCTTGAAACCAGAAGCATATGTACAAAATAAGAACTACACAGATTTTCCATGGTCAACCATTGAGAAGTTTAACGCATGACAAAACTCCAATACATCTACAGAAGATCTCCATTGATCACGGGGAGGCACAACCAACGTATTGCTAAATGATAATATGCATTAAATAAAAGTTGGTAGAATATGATTTTGGTTTCACATCCATCTTCTGTAAAGCAGCGGCCCCTGCCATCAAATGCTGATGGGGAGACTCTGACCTGTGAATGTCCATTACTTTCTTCCTTGATAGCTACACAAAATGTGTAACAAATGAATAGGGGCAAGTTCTACAGCAAGACAAACCAACACGAACATCTAGCCTACAACCATGTTAGGAAACAGAGAAATATAGCTACTGAAACATATTATTATTTTCAGTCAACTTACATATATAGGGTGTAGTTTTTTCCCCACCCCATCTTTACTAAAATGAAGCCAACAGAAATAAGTTCAGGTGGTGAATGAACAACAGCCACACACATCAGGAAGCTACCTACATACAGACCAAAAATACCAGCCGCACTTCGCTAGCTGCTAAGCACCGGTACACAAGATTTATCTCATCACTGATTTGAAAATTTATGCTTCCAGTCAGTGATATTGCTCGACAGGATCTTTGCTCGGTCCGAACCAATAAATGGAGGTGCCAAGCTAAATGGGATTTAACATAAAAGTAAAACAACGTCGTACCTCAGAATCAGTGACCAAAGACCGTAAGCCAAATGGAGATGGAGTAGCACCAATACCCAGAAAATCTACAAATCCACTGCTTTGATCTGAAGGTACTTTCTAATTTTTAGAAGTCGAAATCACATGAAAAGTCACCTGAAAAGGAGCATCATAGGAACTTATAGCGAAAGCTGAAGGCATGGCAATTCTGGGCAGCATTCATAGTGCTGTTGGAACAACATGTGAGTGCAAGCATGATACTGAAGGTGCTATGCCATTGCATCTATTTTATAAAATGTGCAAAGCTAATTAACCTTGAAAGATCCACTTGTTGAGTTCATCCTCTACATATCTATACACGCAATTTATTCAGGTAAATTCCATTTTCTTTAACACTGAAAGAATCATAAAAATTGATTGACTTAAATGCAATATCACAATAAAATGGATCTGATGAGAAAGAGGAAGGTGGATTGCTTTGCTTATCTGACAAAGACGGGCGATAAACCCTGCGTCGGCGCGTTGAGCATGGCCTTGTGTAAGCTGGCAACGCGGATCTGCGTTCCCACACCCACGTACAAGTCGGAGCTGTCCCGTCGTGTCGCCGGTGGGGCTTCAATAGACGACGTCGTCAGCCTGCTCATAAGAATGATTTCTATCAAGTCATGAGCAATTGTCAAGTGGATTTCAAAGTTCAGTTTGTATATAAAATCTTCTGTAACGTATACTGAATTGAAGTTCAGCTCAGATATAGCGAAAGGAGGCTGCGACTCGGTGTACAAATACCTTAAACCTTGGGCGATGTCGATGGCTATTTTCATTCATCTGAGCCAAGAGAATTGGGCCGCTTCCCCATATAAAGGACGAAAACAAATGAGATCAAATCTACAACACACAGAAAATGCAAATATTTAGTCTGTCCTAATGAAATTGAAGAGATAGACTTACAGTGTGGGTGCTCGTACAGGGTCCCATTTGATTTTTACTCAAAGATTAACATCCTCGAGAATGGGTCACTCTCTCTGCAATAACCCAGAAACTTTGCTATGTTCTCATGATTCAACCTTGCCAGATCAATAACCTACAATGTTCATCCCATTTTATTTATTTATTATTTGAGTTAAAAGGTGTTTCTGAGTCGCAATTTTAGACAAACGAACTACCTTGTTTTGGTAAAAGAGCTCATGCTGGCTAGTCCAATGACCTTCAAAGGCGCATAATGACATGACAGAAACCTCAGGTCCATCCTTCATTGTTTCTTTGTAGACTATAGTCTCCAGAGTTGAGCCAATTATGTTGCTAAAATCCTAACACACTACTTCAAGTTCCTAGTGACTCAACTCTGGCAAACTTTTCAGCATATCAGAATCTGAGGAAAGCATGAACAAATTAGCAACAATGTATGTTAGACAAAATAATCAATTTATTTTATATAGTTAATACCAACCAATCAGTACTGTTATCTCGTTGCTCCAACTTTTTGATCTACTCCATGATGATATTCTTATAGAAGGCTTTAGATTGAAGCTTCTGGAGGCAGTAACAACACTAGTGATCACAAAAACAAGAAGGAGAACACCGGTTGCAATTTCCAAAACAATAAGCCAAGTCGGTTGCTGCACTTTTTCATCCTTATGCTCAGAAGTATTCTGTTTTCATTGAAAAATCATTCACTTTTCTTCTGATTGCATAAACTGAAGGTTCGGTTTTTAGTCACACTGTCCCAAGACACACCTCAACTTGTATCTTCAAATTCGAGCTTAGCATAGCAAGTGAGAATTGTCTAAAAGTGTAAGACATACACGTGATCCAAGTCAACCAATCTAGGCATGGTAAAGTCTAGAAAGATGACTCACTACCTTACAGTGTTATCAATTGATGGAAAATTGGCACAGCTTCTAGGATAATCCTGCTAGTACAACTGTAACAGTTACAATAATAATCTTGGTTTTTTCATTTGAATAAAAGAACACAAACCATCATGAGGCCCCTATGGAATCAGCACAACCATGATTCTGGTCTCTTCTTTTTGCGTGGACCATGATTTTGATCTGCTATAAGATTTATCCTTAAGTTCATATATTCAGAGTTCAGACGTCGCCAGTGGAAAAACTCCAAGCAAAACCATGTATGCGTGAAAGAAATATCAACAGTTAGCATTATCTAGATAATCATGGGAAGAACATATAGAAGTTAATAAAGTCCCAAAGGAATCAATCAAGCGTGGGGAATTTACATGGTTGCTAGCTAGCTAGCATGGTCTATTAGCCAATGGAACACGTACCGGAGGATTCAATTAGGCATGATGTAGTGTAGTTTTGTGCACATCTGGTTGGCTTCCTTCATCGTTGTTGCCGGCTAGTACGTGTGCATCTGGTCAGCTTGCTTCTTCGTAGTTCTACACCAGTACCTTGCTCTGAAGTCGATTTGAGTTTCACTCGCTCCTCCCTGATCCTCCCGAGGAGAGGCGCTCCTCACGCGCACCAGTGCCCTCGCACCGCTGCACCCCTGCCGCACCCTTCCATCTTCCTCGTCCTTCTTCTCCTACCTCTCCTCCACCCTGGATCCTCCTCTGTCTCTCTTCTCTACCAGAAAAATCGAATCACCGCCATGACCTTGGAGCTCTCCCTGCCAGCCATGGAGGCCCGCCTCCACTTGCATGGACTTCGCGCCGCCGCGCCGGATCTCTCCTTCTCCCGCGCCCGCTGGATCCCGCCGCCGCCGTTTTGCATCGAGCAGACGCATCGTCCCCAGCCTGTCGAGCCGCCGCGTTGACCTGATCCAGAAGCTGCGCTCGAGCGCCGCGGCGGGGGTGGCGAGCAGGAAGAGGTGTGGACGGGGCGGCGGGCGGGTTGACGTCGGCGGGGGCGGCGGGTGGGTTGAGGTCGGCCGCGGCGGCGAGTGGTGCGGCGGCAGCTAGGGTTGGCTCGGCCTAGGCAGAGGCCAGGGTCGAGGCGATGCGAGGAGGCAGACGCGTACGGGTATTTTTTCTGCGAACCGTTTTTCGTGGCAGCTTAATAATGGATTGCGGGTTGAATACACGAAACCACAGGGGCTTTTATGCAAAAGTACTAATGACGGACGGCAGAAGCGATAGCCGCTTTATTAGTAGGTAAAGATAAAGATTAATTGCTCCTGGTCCTCTGATAGGACGGTCAATTCTGGGTTTTTCGCCACTATCTTTTTACTTCTTTTGTTTTTTCTTCTGAGTATTTTTCTTTTCTTTTTCGTTCTCTTTTTTCCTTTTTATTTTGGTTTCTTATTTTTTTATAGTTCACAAACTTTTTGTTGAAATTCATAAAATTAAAATAAAGTCATGAACAATTTTTCAATTTATTGTTTTTATGAAAATCTTCCAAACAATACAAATTCGTGAAAAACATTGAGTTTGAGGATAAATTTTTAATACTTGAATATGTTATTTTCAAACTCGCGTACATATTTTTGAAAGTTATGAATTTGTTTTTCAAAATCATGATCATTTGTGGAAATAAAAAAAGAGAAGGTCATAAAAATTTTCTAAACACGCGGCCTTTAAAAATTGGTTAAAGTTTTTCGAACTAACATTTTTTTTGAAAAATATGAACGGTTTTTGAAGTGACGAATATTTCTTAAACTTCCTGAATTTTTTTATTAAATCCATGAACATTTTTTTAAATGTAACATTTTGGTTCGGGAATATTTTTTTCAAATTTGTGAAGTTTTTTCCCAATTCATGAATGTTTTTGAATTCACATATATTTTTAAAAATTGCAAAAATTTTGTAGTTCAAGAATTATTTCCATAAAAATCAAGAATGTTTATTGAACTCGCAAACATTTTTTAATCCAAATGCATTTTTTTAATTTATGATTTTATTTTTGAAATACACATTTTAGTTTGAAATCTTGAACATTATGAAGCAAAAAAAAAATATATATATATATATAATGAAAGTGAAAAAAGCAGGGACGCCACTCGTCCACACATGGTCCAGCCCAAATTCTGCGCATGAGGTGGTGTGCATTTGTGCGCTCTCCCCCATGCAGGTTGCTAAATAGGAGGTCTCATGTGTGTTGGTTAGGAACTCCCTATTTTTTGGTGCTTTAATTTGCCTGCAACACCCGCCTCTGCAGCCGAGCCGGTCTTATGTCACAAATATAATTCAAAGGTTGTTCTAAAATACTAATTGGAAGGTGTTACACTAGACTAATTGCATATCAGAATTCGGTTCAGTTCGGTTCTGAGAGAAACTTGATAGCAGAGTAGGAGGGGAAAGTAGTACAGGAGATGGAAGACGAAGAAGATGAGGTGGCCTCTTCGAAATAGAAGAGAGCAGCGTTTAAGGACCCCGTGGAGGAGGCGGCACACCACCAGCCCCGTTGGAAGCTGCGCAAGGCCTCGGGCGTGCCGGCCGGCCAATGACCTGCGCCTGCTTGGGTGACCCTCTTTGACACCTCGGAGGACCCCCTGACTCAGTGAAGCCTGCACTCAGATGGTATTCTCGGTAGAACGCTTTGGAGTCTGTTTTGTTGGGAAATGTAGTAATTTCAAAAAAATTCCTACACACACGCAAGATCATGGTGATGCATAGCAACGAGAGGGGAGAGTGTGTCCACGTATCCTCGTAGACCGAAAACGGAAGCGTTAGCACAACACGGTTGATGTAATCGTACGTCTTCACGATCCGACCGATCAAGTATCGAATGCACGACACCTCCGAGTTCTGCACACGTTCAACTCGATGACGTCCCTCGAACTCCGATCCAGCCGAGCTTTGAGGGAGAGTTCCGTCAGCACAACGACGTGGTGACGATGTTGATGTTCTACCATCGCAGGGCTTCACCTAAGCACTGCTATGATATTATCGAGGTGGACTATGGTGGAGAGGGGCACCACACACAGCTAAAAGGTCCAAGAGATCATTTTTTGTGTCTCCAAGGGGTGCCTCCCACCCCGTATATAAAGGAGTGGAGGAGGAGGAGGGGGCGGCCACCTTAGACGCGCCCCCTCCTTGTCCAATTCGGACTGGGGGGAGGGGGCGCGCGGCTGCCCTTTGGCCGCCCCTCCTCTTCTCCGTTAGGGCCCAATAGGCCCATTAGTCTCCCCGGGGGGTTCTGGTAACCCCCCGGTACTCCGGTATATGCCCGAAACTCCCCGAAATCATTCCGGTGTCTGAACATAGTCGTCCAATATATCGATCTTTACGTCTCGACCATTTCGAGACTCCTCGTTATGTCCGTGATCATATCCCGGAATCTGAACTACCTCCGGTACATCTAAAACCATAAACTCATAATATAACCGTCATCGAACTTTAAGCGTGCGGACCCTATGGGTTCGAGAACTATGTAGACATGACCGAGACACGTCTTCGGTCAATAACCAATAGCGGAACCTGGATGCTCATATTGGCTCCTACATATTCTACGAAGATCTTTATCGGTCAAACCGCATAACAACATACGTTGTTCCCTTTGTCATCGGTATGTTATTTGCCCGAGATTCGATCGTCGGTATCTCAATACCTAGTTCAATCTCGTTACCGGCAAGTCTCTTTACTCGTTCCGTAACACATCATTCCGTAACTAACTCATTAGCTGCAATGCTTGCAAGGCTTAAGTGATGTGTATTACCGAGTGGGGCCAGGGATACCTCTCCGACAATCGGAGTGACAAATCCTAATCTCGAAATACGCCAACCCAATAAGTACCTTCGAAGACACCTATAGAGCATCTTTATAATCACCCAGTTACGTTGTGACGCTTGGTAGCACACAAAGTGTTCCTCCGGTAAACGGGAGTTGCATAATCTCATAGTCACAGGAACATGTATAAGTCATGAAGAAAGCAATAGCAACAAACTAAACGATCAAGTGCTAAGCTAACGGAATGGGTCAAGTCAATCACATCATTCTCCTAATGATGTGATCCCGTTAATCAAATGACAACTCTTTGTCTATGGTTAGGAAACATAACCATCTTTGATCAACGATCTAGTCTAGTAGAGGTATACTAGTGACACTCTGTTTGTCTATGTATTCACACATGTATCATGTTTCCGGTTAATACAATTCTAGCATGAATAATAAACATTTATCATGATATAAGGAAATAAATAATAACTTTATTATTGCCTCTAGGGCATATTTCCTTCATGTTTATGGTTCCTCGAGTAGATGCCTAATTATTGATTCATCCTTTGTAGCCCGCAACGCGTGAACATCAGCGACGCAGCTGAGGACGATGGTATCCCTCCACCTTCTATGGCGGAGAGCGGGTCCGTGGAGCGTCCTATTCCCCCTCTGGCCCTAATGGGCTGGGGGAAGCGACGTCGCGCCCAACCCCTACCGCTGACAACACGGGGGCAGGCACCGGCGATTCATTGGCTGAGGTCTAGTCCTCGGCCGCCGAAGACCACAGGGAAGAAGTCCCCATGGTTACGGAAGAAGAGTTGGGCCAAGGTGTATCCTCGGCCCAAATCACTCTAGGACTGCCAAAGTAGCCAGAGGTTACCGTCCCTGCCACCATGGTGGGTGAACACTAAGCGGCTCCACCTTCCCCTCTTGCTCCAAAGTAGGTCCCCATGGGGTGGCCCGTGGAGATGGAGGCCGTCGTGGCGAGCTCCTCCATCCCGGAAGAGCACCATGACCTCATTGGCATGACAGTGGGGAGCTTCCAGTCTATGGAGGCCAGAATGCAAGAGGCCTTCAAGGGTCTCCTTAGAGGCTTTGAGGTATGTTTACCGTACTTCAAATTCACCTTGTAGTATATATATTGTCAATTTTATGCCAGACCTCTTCTGGTGTGGCTAAAAAAACTCCTATTTGAAGACAATACAATAATTTATAACATAGCCATCAGTAGCCCCCGAGCCCTAAGTTGGTTTAAAGAACTGACATGGGGGTCGTCTTGATGTTTGTGTGAATATGACCATACAGTAGCCCCCGAGACTCTTGTTGGTTTGGTATAAAGCCATCAAAGGATCGAAATCGAGCTTGGACGGCTAATTGTTTTAATCATTTGTGTAGGCCTCTATTTCGGCTCCGAGCTTTGTCTCCCAAGAGTTAGCGAAGATGAACTGGAAGTTGAAGTGGTCCGAAGAGGACCACAATCTGATGCAAAAGCAGATCAAAAATGCCCAAAGTGAATGAAGAGTTCAATACAAAACAATATATCTTTTATCGTTGTTTGAGCTTATTGTAATGTCGGGCCTATATTGTGACACCTGCTTATATGTCTCCAACGTATCTATAATATTTGATTGTTTCATGCTATATAGTATCAATTTTGGATGTTTTATATGCATTTATATGTCATTATATATCATTTTTTTGGGACCAACTTATTAGCTTAGTGCCAAGTGCCAGTTGCTGTTTTTCACCTATTTTTGGTTTACCAAAATATCAGTACCAAACGAAGACCAAATGCCATGAAACTTTTTTGGAGATTTTTTTCTAGACAAAAGAGACCCTTGAAGCTTCGGGGGAGGGCCAGAAGATGAAGGAGTGGCCCACGAGGCACCAAGGCGCGCCCAAGGGAGTAGGCGTGCCCTGGTGGCTTGTGGGGCCCACGAGCATCCGTTTGACCTAATTTCACCTTTACAAATTCTCTAAAATCGGGAAACCAACAGAGAGCCACCCAAAACATTTTTTCCACCACCGCAAGCTTCTGTTCTCGTGAGATCCCATCTGGAGGCCTTTTTCGGTACTCTGTTGGAGGGGGAACTGATGACCCACAAGTATAGGGGGTCAATTGTAGATCTTTTCGATAAGTAAGAGTGTCGAACCTAACGAGGAGCAGAAGGAAATGACAAGTAGTTTTCGATAAGGGATTGTCTGCAAGTGCTGAAATTGTAAGTATCAGAGTAGTTTGATAGCAAGATAGTTTGTAACGAGCAAGTAACGATAATAGTAACAAAAGTGCAGCAAGGTAGCCCAATCCTTTTGAGGCAAAGGACAGGCCAAAACGGTCTCTTATGATAAGCAAAGTATTGTTGAGGGTACATGGGAATTTCATCTAGTCACTTTCATCATGTTGGTTTGTTTTGTGTTCGCTACTTTGATAATTTGATATGTGGGTGGACCGGTGTTTAGGTGTTGTTCTTACTTGAACAAACCTCCTACTTATGATTACCCCCCCTCCCCGCGCGCGCGCGCAAGAATCCACAACTACGAGAAAAGTATTAAGAATAAATTCTAACCATAGCATTAAACTTTTGGATCCAATCGGCCCCTTACGAAGTAGCGCATAAACTGGGGTTTAAGCTTCTATCACTCTCGCAACCCACCATCTAATTGCTACTCCACAATGCATTCCCTTAGGCTCAAATATGGTGAAGTGTCATGTAGTCAACGTTCACATGACACCACTAAGGGAATAACAACATACATACTATCAAAATATCAAACACATATCAAGTTCACATGATTACTTGCAACATGAATTCTCCCGTGACCTCAAGAACAAAAGTAACTACTCACAAATGATAAACATGTTGATGATCAGAGGAGTATTAAATAGCATAA